>NC_044508.1:6426797-6571797 GCF_902362185.1 Chanos chanos | reverse complement strand
CCTGGGCAGGCCCCCGTAGCAACCGTCGCCGAGCAGTTTCCTTAAGGGGGCCGCGTTAATGAGACCCTCAAGGGGGTTGCAGGTGCCGCCGTGACACAAACATCGCTGCAAAGAATCGCCTCCACCACCCACCTGTGAAAACCACCTGAATGATGCTGGAGAGGGAGAAACTTTTCTCTGTAACGGCGCCTGTTCTCTGAAAAGGCTGTTTGTCTGACTCCTCTTGCTCGCATCCAGGAGCTCATCTTCCACGAATTTTGGACTTTGGGATGACGACGGCGATGGAAAAACAGCTTTGACCTCCTGGAGAATCAGTAGCCTGTTAAAACTGGCATTGGTTATAAACTGCGACGCGCTCGAAAAATGATATTCATTTTCACTAATTGTGTCTCACTGGGAGGTTTTGAGTTTCTTTTTTTTCTTCTTTTTCTTTTTCTTTTTTTGAAACTCAGACCTTTTGATTTCTCTGTGCCTCTGGCATTATGGCTAAAATGAGGTTTTTGTGAAACAAAATCAAGATTAAAACCTGTATTAACCTAGATGAAAGAAAAGACCATTACTCTATTTGCATGTGTTTTTGGTTGAATAAACAGCTTTATCAAAGCAAATATTAGTCAGGGGAAAAAAAAAAAAAAGATTCAGTTAAGTGGCCTCGTGCAGAACTGAAGCGTCGACCTTTTGGCAGGAACGTTTTGCCAACATATCCACCCCTAATTGTCTTTAGCATTTTGTGGCTTTTTTGTGCTTCCCCGAAAACATGTCACACTTATGGAAAATCAGATAAAATTCAATAAAATTGATAAACACTCAGGTGTATTCCAAACCCACAGCCTGTTTGCTCCTGAACCAGAAAAATATTGCTTTTTTGTTTTCTTTACTCTGGTAAATCTCGTGGGATTTCTTGCCTTAGACGTTTCTTCGTAATGGATCTGAATGGGTGTTGATGCTGGAGAGAAAGAACAGTAAAGAAGAATACAAACTCTCACTATCGTAAATCCCATCAACTCGTGAATGACCGTTTGTCACGGTTACTGGTGAGGTCGTTTGCTTATTGTCCTGGGATTATTCTGACGAGTTTTGTAGCATTCTGATGAGAGAGTCTTTTGCAGTGAGTGTGGCATCCAGAGAAGAGCTGCTCTCATCTTACGGCCAGTGTGGTGTAGCCTGCTCGGCCTGTAGAGGGAGCTGTCTCAGCAATTTGCCACAGTCTCCCTATTCTATGCCTTTACACATTTACAAAGAGCTGCCTCATGATAGCGTTGGTTCCTAGGATCGTTAAAATGCCCTCTTTTGAGCAGCTCGCTCTCCGTTTTTATGAAGCTCCCTCTCTCTCTCTCATTTGTGCATACTCTCTCTCTCTGTCTTTTCTCTCTCTCTTTTTTTCTCTCTCACTGTCTCACTCACTCACTCATTAACTTTCTTTTTTCATTACTTCTTTGTCTCAGTCTTTTTTATTTTTGCCTAGTTTATGTTTTTTCCAATCTGTCTTAGAGTATATTTTGCCAAGTTGCTCAGAATTTTTTTTTCTTTTTTTTTTACGCGTATACATTATCGTCTCTCCACGCTTTGGGTCCGAACGACATTTTTTTTTGGACGAGTTAGCGGCGTTAACGGGAGACGAGAGCCTTGCGAGGCACGTTTGCTGCGGTTGCCTTGGCAACAGCAGCCAAACGACAAAAGGAAACTGCGTCCTTGAAGTCTCGACGGAGCTGAATGGAAGGAGATATCTGAGTGAATGAAATGACGGCTGTGGGGAGAGGGAATATGAACGTGTGTGTGTGTGTGTGTGTGTGTGTGTGTGTGTGTGTGTGTGTGTGTGTGCGCGCGCACATGTGTGCCGAGACGCACCTGTTCTCTGCTGAGGAAGAGTTCATGCCAGACTTCTGCAAAACACGAGAGAGGAAATTAGCTGTGAAGTTTGTGAGAGGGAAAATGGTCATAATTCTCATAGCTCTTTGTCAGTTTCTTCACTGTAGAATGATGTTGATGGCGTCTCGGTTCATTCAGTTTTGACGCAGTGCAGAGTCATTGGTCACAACCAGCAAGGCCTAATGTAGCAACTTCTTTGACTTTAACTTCCCTTTGAATAAGTGAAGTTTCGACTCTGAAAATGAATAAATAACACTGTATTTAGTGAAGGACCAGACTGATAAGCATAGTAATAAACAGGTAATATTAAAATTGAAGACGTTTTGCGAATGACCAGACTTTTGCTTCATGGGGCAGTTACACTGAATGGAAGTGATGAGAAAAAAAAAAAAAGAACCATGTTGACTGACAGGTCTGTCTCTTTCTCTCCGTGTCCTTTTGGTTTTGTCGTCTGGCGACTCTCTGAAGTGTACAAGCCGATGACCGCATTCGCATCGAGCAACGGGAAAGCGCTCAGTTTGAGTTTCCCACGGCGATGAAAACGGTCAAAGATTTCTACTCAAACTCTCCTCACCACATGTCCGAAGGCATAGACAAAGGTAATTCATGCTCTTTGACTCTTGTCATTTTCGCTGTGTCTGTGTGTGTATGTGTCTGTGTGTGCGTGCATGTGTGTGTGTCTACCTGTGTGTGTGTCTATCTGTGTGTGTATGTGTCTGTGTGTGTGTGCAACTGTGTGTGTGCATGTGTGTGTGTCTATCTGTGTGTGCGCCTGTGTGCGTGCATGCATGTGTGTATGGGTATACGTGTGTGTGTGTCTATCTGTGTGTGTGTCTGCATGTGTGTGTGCCTGCGTGTGTGTGCGCCTGTGTGCGTGCATGCCTGTGTGTATGGGTATACGTGTGTGTGTGTGTGTCTGTGTGTGTGTGTGTCTGTGTGTGTGTGTGCCTGTGTGTGTGTGCGCCTGTGTGCGTGCATGCGTGTGTGTATGGGTATACGTGTGTGTGTGTGGGGGTTCATTTGTGCAGCCTTCTCGATTTCTGACCTGGACGTTATACGGCTGAGTCATGTCAGAGTTATTTGTCTTGGCTGACGTGTGGGTCGGGTCAGTGTGTGAGCTTTTGTCTCGTAATTGAAAAATCGTTTGCCGAGGGAGAGAGAGGAGGGGAAGATCCATTGGAGCTGTCCGTCATCCAGGAGAAGTCATGTGTGATAAAGCCTAGAGGGTTTAGAATACCCATGGTGCACCTATGCTCAACACCCTGTGCGTTACCAGCGCTGATCCTTTCAGTAATGTCATATTCCGTCCCTGCTGCTGGCTCAAGGGCATTAATAAACATACTGACAAACATTATTGTTGTTTTAATACGTCTAAGCTGTGTAGTGTTCACTTGTGTTTGTTTTGGTATCATTAATCTGTATCTGGAAGGATTTGTAATATCATTTGCAATGTTCATTTGTTAATCTGTTAATCTGAAATGACATTATTTCTAATGCATTTTCTGGGGAAAAAAAAAAAAAACTTCTTTTGGATCAAAAGCCCTTCTACAGTCAATATATCACAGTCACTCACTCTCGGTTTAACACACAGGAAGTGATGTAAAAGATTGCGCTGGTTGATGTTGACTTGCTGACGTCATGGCTTTGGTGATGCTGCAGTGTGTCCTCAGAGAATTGTCCTGCACTGAGGAGAAGAGGAATGCAAGGCCGTTTCAAATGCGACCGCATCTTAATCTTTTTCATTCACCGTTTCTGTGTCATTACGTCCGTCTTTTATAACCGTCCTGGTTTGCACGTTCCTGCTGAAGTCACTCTGTGACGCAGCTTTTTATTATCTGGTACTGAGAGAAAGCGACGCATTTAAAATCGATTCATGTGTCAAGGCAGACCTGAGTCACTGAAGTATTGTGAAATATTTGATGGCTGGGCCGTGTCCCAATTCTCAATGCGCCCCCTTTCTCGGTGGCCTTTATTAATTAACAGGACAAATGCTGGTTTTTGTGAAGAAATGATGTCTGTTCGTTTGGTACTTTTTCCACACATTCGTTTCGTGTCAGAATTTTAGTAACTTTGGCAGAAAAGGCCACAGGGTAAAAGGGAACCATGAGAGATTATTGGAACAGGGCCCATTCTTTCACAAACTTGTTCAAGCCAGGTCCGGTTTGTATGTGTATGTTAGGGTTTTTAACCATGATGGGTTTTTTTTTTTTTTTGTTTGTGTTTTGTTTTTTTGTGGTTTTTTTTCTAGGGTCCCAGTATTTCTACATGAGCCTGGAGAGTACAGTGATTTGCAGTCTGGGGCCAGTCATTGAGTACCTGACTGAGTTTAAACTGGAGCGGGTGCTTCTTTGTGCCAGGTAGGGCACCTAACCTCATCCTTACCTCCCGGAACCACTTGCGGAATACTCATCCAGTTTCAATTCATTTTCAGTCACGTTGTGAAAGAAAAAAAAAAAAGAAAAGAAAAGAAAAAAGAAATTAATATCGGTTGATTAAAATCACATGGCATGTAATGGAATTGCAGTTGAAATTCAATTTACAATTTAATTGCCTCTGATATTTGTGATATATAAGCCTTATTTATTTTGAGCGAAAGACCTTAATTGAATTTTTTTTGTATATAAAAGCAGGTTGAAAGACTCCCACCAGCGTGTTCTTTAATAACAAACAGTGTGATTAGACTGTTCTGTGTGGACTTTTCTCTCGTAATCTCAAAATGTTTGCATGTGTGTGTGACCACCGTTGTCTTTATTAGCGTTATATAACCACGCAGTCAACACAGGAACTGACTGATTCACCCCCTTTATTCAAACTACCGCAGAACCAAAACCCCCATCAAGAACCTCTTTTTCTTCTTTCTTTTTTTTTTTTTTTTCCCTTTGCGAAACAAGATGTAATTAAGGATTGATTACCCCCATTGTTTAAAGTGATTCATAGCTTCAGACCTCTGTGGCCCATTTGAAAGGTTTTAATTAACACGTAGCATTTGAATAGACACAACCTTGTTCGTTCTCTCAGTTCTTTCTTTCTTTCTTTCTTTCTTTGTTTCTTTCTACGTGAGACTTGAGGGCATGTGTTTCTGTTCTCTGTTTTATTTGGTATAGTTTAATGTTTGCCCTGTATAGTTTGGACAGTGTGTCCTTATAATGTGTGTTTTTGTGTATGATATAGTTCGTTCAAAAGACTTTCAAGTGATATGGACTTCATGGCCCTCAGTGCGACCACCATGAAAAATCTGGAAATCCTTTCTAATCAGGTGAGTAGACTTTTGCAATCTTTCAAAGCTGTCATGGAGTGACCTGTTGAGTTGACCCATCTTGTGTTGATTCCTGGCCGGAAAGCTGGATGTGTTCAGTCGCTGGTTCCTCAACAGCTGGAGTTCAGCGGTTAGATCAGATATGGGACAAAATGTGTTTGAGTGTATGTAAAAGACTGGCTCCTTCCCAACAGGCTTCAGTGCCCTCTTGCGTTGTGGCCTTGCTCTCTTGCCCAGTAATCTCTGTAAGGCACTTGCATGCTGTCTGTCTGGTGCTGTTTCAGTACATTCAATCTAAGTAGTAGAGAAGGACACAAGGTCAATGACATATGTGAAAGAATTGGGACTGGCCCCCAGTTATTTCGGTACTTCAGACAAATTTTGACTCATTTCTGTTTGCAGCCAGTTTTACTTTAAAGGCTGTTTTAAATACTTTGCTTTAAAGGCTGTCTCAGCACAAAATCAGCAGTTAACAAAAGGATTTTGAACACGCACACCCTGCCGTTCAAGTACAAAGTTTAATTTCATTATACTTTCATTTATGCCATAATGCTAAAGACTGCACTTGTTTTCCAAATGCTGCTTTCATCTCAATACTGTGGATTTTTTTCCCTCCTTCCTATTCTGTCGTCTGTGGGTGTTTTGCTTCATTATCATTGACAGTCACTACTGACTGGTTTAGCTGGGGATATGACGGCTTTAATTATGCTTGTGTCCTGTTCCCAGACGACAGGAGCCGTCAAGGGCAGTCTCTTGTGGGTTCTGGACCACACGCTCACTCCGTTTGGGAAACGTCTGTTGAAGAAATGGGTCACGCAGCCCCTGAAGTCCACACCGTGAGTTTCAACTCTTCGTGTTAAATGGGTTGGTGTATCCCTTCTGAGGAATTCTCGTTGGACCCATGTGCTCTAAAACGGCCACTGGTTTCGTATCGGGCCCGTAATTCTCCATCTGCTCCTGGAGGGTCTGATGACCTGAACCATTTTGGTTTTCTCCTAATGCGGCCGTCTGAGTCTGTTATTCCAGAACTAGCCTCACATTTATAAAGTGTCTCACAGCTCCCATCAGTCACCATGACAGGAAAAAAGAGGGTTGGCGTAAAAACCTGTACTACTGGGACACAAAACGTACTGACAAACCATTTTATTCTTCCTTTTAACAAGCAGTAAAATTCACCTCGAAGAATGTCTCCAAGATCAGCTCCCACAGTTCAACGACCATCTACACTAATATACTTTGCCCCTTTCACCCAAGTACTGTAGTATCGCGTTGAGAAATCTGAGAAAGATCCAAAATTAGTCTCTTATATAAAGCTTATGAGATGTCCTCAATTTCAGTCAATGTTAGATGTACTTTTATGAATATGTATGAATAGCTTTCATTCCCAAGTGTTTGAAGAAGTAGCGACATTGCTTCATTCTCAGGAATTTGAGCATTTAGAATCGATTTCCATCTCTAACGCGCTTTATGAATAGCCGATGCTGAGTGAGAACACAGATATTCTTGAGCGTAAGGGTCTCAGGGAATGGATAAACAAACGTTGATGAGAACCCATTTGCTGAGTTTTAGTTATTTCTGAAATAAGCAGGAGAATATCAGCTTGAGTGTAGACAATTATGGATTTGTTTTCAGAGTTTCCAGTAAGGGAATTTTGCAGCTACTGGGAGGGTTTGGTGTGTATGTGGACCCAGTCTTTGGTCCCTGGAAGGATTACAGTTTCATCAGAACTGGGTTGAGAGATGACCTCGTGGATTATGGATAAGATCAGCCATATGTGATCATGAATTAAGCTCAGCTTAACCTGCTTTGGGGTTAAAAAATTTTTCTACCAAAGTCTCCTTTCGAATCCCTCTCGTTAAAATGGTCTGTCTAGCTTTAAAATGGAGAACTGCTCCGGCCCTTCACCGAGCTTAACTGCCCTTTGTTGAATTCCTCTTTTAATTTTTTTTTTTTTTAACTGTGTTTGAGCAAGAAAAAAAAATCTCGTGCTGTTTTGTTATTTGCAAAGAGTGGCTTGTCTAATGCCATCCTATTGTTATTCAACAGATTTTTTTTAGTAGACGTCTAAGACTTTGGCTTAAACAAAGTGGGTCACTTCTCCCGCGATTTTTCCCTTCCCCTCTTTTCCATCTTTCTCTTTTTTTTTTTTTTTTTCAGTGAGATCCGGTCTCGTCAGGAAGCTGTGGCCGAAATCCTCTCTTCTGAGTCCAACATTCTTCCCTGCGTCAGAGACCTGCTGGTTCGTCTCCCGGACCTGGAGCGGGGACTTTGTAGCATTTACCATAAGAAGGTACTTAACTCTCACTGACCCTTTAATCGATGCCCCTGGACCCACATAACAGTCACCGTGAATTGCCATGATGAATCTGAAATCAGGGCCCATATGTGTTAAGCATCTCAGAGCCAGTCTTCTGTTCATGTGTTTTATGTTTATTAGGATGAGGAAAGATGAAAACTGATCCAAAGTCATCGGTCTCTCACTTTGAGAGATTTCATACATGCCCTCTACCCATGACTGACATGTCTAACAACCAGTAGCGAGACCCAGGTTCTTAAGAGCCGTCCTTGAAGAGGGACCTGGAAACAAGGGTGGTGTTTATCTATTCTCATGAGCTGGACTCCAGCACAACCTCCATCACACCTTGAAATTAGCAGTCGCTCTCTTCCATGGGCAGTGGTGCCTTCATGAGACGAGTGTTGATAAAAACAACGGTTGTTTGACTCTCTGAATCTGCTTAGTTTTTTTAGAGAAGAATTCGAATCAAGTCTCACATTCTTTTTTGGATGTGTCAAGCCTCAAGTTGACTATGGAGTTCAGTACGGCGGATTGATAAAATGAGTCTCAATTTAAATACAGCTTGATTAAAAACCTCTTCTTCAACTTGCAAAGCCACCCAGCTTGGTAGTCTGTCAACTCTTGTCATTTTCCCATGTTATACTCGTTTACTTACATCTTATTGTCTGCTCTGAATGTCTTTTTCTTCTTTCGGCTCAAAATCTTGCCAGGGTCTTTTGGGGCCACGAGATATAACTGCATGTCTCACCTCTTATTAGAAATTTCTTTTGCCTTTTTTGTTCTAACGGTTTGGAAGAGTCGCTTCGTCGTGTTCTGTCTTGCTGCGTCATTGTGAGCGAAATGCGTCTCTCAGGCGGGAGGTTAAAGTGATGATGTTTAATGGTCTGTTACAGTCGAACGGGCCCCCATTATTGGAATGAAAAAAATAGAGGCGACGTCTAGAGTTATGGTTTTTGGAAGCGTTTTGATTGCTATGTACCATTTACAGGGCGAATGGCCTCATTAACCTCCTCTGACCCCTCTATTGCTGTCGTCTCATTAAGGCTTATCTTGTTGTTATGTTATGAAACCAAGAATTAGATAGACGTCTTAGACGTGCTTCGCTTGATGCTGATTTGAAACTATCATTGGGGGACACTGACTAGAATTTCATGTTGTTGTTGGTGGTGGTAGTGGGGGTGGTGGTGTTGTTTGTGCTTAATGCAGCAGAAACTTCTTGCTATAGAAGGTCTTTTGAGGACTTGCAGAACCAGCGTGTTACAGGGTTGATGTTTGCGATCGTGCGACGCGCCCCCCCCCCCCCCCCCCCCGCCCCCCCCAATGAAAGGGGGTTCCCGAAAGCTGTAACGACATTGTTCTTACAGGCAGTCTCACACCCACAATCAACCTTCCATGATTACGGTTTCAGCCCTTAGCTTTCAACCACATAGTAATTTGTCGGTTTTCTCTGTTTCTGTAAGCCGTTTTCGTTCTTGCGGCGCTCTGCTTTGCTTCTTCGCAAATTTGCTATGAATGATTCAAAACGACACCTGAGGAACTTTGCCTTTGCCGCTTTTCAATGAAGAGTCACTGCATGGATTTCAGTTATGTTTTTTTGCTTTAGTTTCAAGCAGGCTGTTGTTCATATGAATATTAATATGCATTGGGTATTTATTCCCTCATTATTTTAAGTAGTGGTGAGTTAAGGTGACTAGTGCTGAGTTTGATATGCCCTTGGGGAAATACATGCGTATATAAATTCATTCTAAGCTAGGATTTAATTGCCTCTCTTTGTCGCTTGCTACCATAACAATATGGAAATAAGTGGATGGCATGCTTATGAGAATTTGGGCTTGATTAATATCATCCCGACACAAGTCTGAGGAATCGGTCTTATTTTCATCATTTAATTGATGCTTCGATGAATAATTTATAATCATCAATTTATAATCTCCATATAGTATAATATCTCCACTCTGGAAGTGTTTGCATATGTATTCCAAAATAAAAATGCATGCATGTATTCGAAAGACATATATCAGCACTATCTGCTGTTTTTAATTTGTTTTTATAATCTGTTGTAATCTTAAATAAATTGGCTATCAGAGAACCTGCATTGGCCACAAGTTCTGTGTTTGTGTTTCTTCTTGGGATTTGAATATATGACATCCTGTTTAGGAGTGTTTGATATCATGTTGAGTCACGTGTGATGTCATACCGAGTCACATGTGATGTCATACTGAGGCACGTGTGATGTCACTCTGTGTTTCAGTGTTCCACTCAGGAGTTTTACCTCATCACCAGCACACTCTCCCGGCTCTGCGTGGAACTCAAAGCCATGATACCCGCCATTCAGTTTCAGCTTAACTCCTCCCTCCTCAAGGGCCTACTACTGGACACGCCCCAACTGCTTGACCCCGCCCAAAACTTTCTCAAGGTGCTCAGTGAGAAAGCTGCCAAGTGAGTGAAGAATCAGTAATAGTGTTTGTGCCATTAATAGATTTGGTAAGATTACAGAGGGAAGTGCATGTTTAAAACTGTAGCTGCAACCCTTAGAAACTGAATATGTCGATAACTACATACAAAGTTATACCAGTCTTTTTTTCTTTTCTTTTTTTTTATACCATTTTCATACCAGTTATACTGTACCAATTTTTGACAGACATTTTTTTAAAAATCGGAAACAGTATCGACATCACCCAGTGTTTTCCAGCGGCTGTGGTGTCAATGTCTGATCAGAGAGTGGGCATGGGTGAAGATATGAAGACTGACTGTCTTTTGCAGGGCAGGTAACAAAACGGAACTGTTTTCTGAGCTGACTGACTTCCCCGTGATCCGGGAGAGGAAGGAGGAAATCCAGGTCGTTCTTTCCGAGATTATGGAGCACCGGCGCGAGATCCGCCTCGTTCTCCGGAGCCCGGCTCTGGATTACGTGACCGTATCCGGACAGGAGGTAAAGACTCCTGACACGACTATCACGGAGCGATCTTGAGGGCTCCGGTTTTACTGCCAGGAAAAGAGAAGATATTTTCTGAAATGTCTGAGAGAAGGAGATGGCTGTCATTCACACGGTATTATCATGTCAACCCTTTTGCGACTTTGCTTCGAAACGAAATTGCTGCCCCTATGTGAGCCATTTTGTTTCCCTGACAGCGAAAACACTTTCAGATGTACATGTCAGTTCTGGGAATTGGAACTATTTTTTTGTGGAATTATTTAACGTGGCACCAGTCTTAGGGGAGGATTCTTTTGAGCCTATAACGCAGGTGCTGTCATATATTTTACGATGGGGTTGGAAGTGAGAGGGCTTTTGTAGCTGAATCCGGGGGGGGGGTCCAATTTTCCAAACATTATTTACATCCGTCAAAGCATAACATGAACAGCAATTGATGGGTTATGAATATCTTAGTCTCCTGTGCTGGTCAAGGTGTGAATTTAGCATTTTCACAATCTGGTAAACTTGACCGTTCCGAAAAGGCTAATCGTTGCCGTTTCTTATCGGTACCTGTGGAAACAAATTGGCCAAGCACCAGCCCTCCTCTACCAGTTACATGAACAGCGACTGGTTCATTCAAATTCCTGAAGCAACATCTGGCAACGTCACTGGTTTTAACTGATGGAAAAAAAAAAAAAACTTCAGCAGATCAGACGCCTTTAAAGGACAAATCCTAAAATATCACTGTTAGTATGCAGTCCGCGGCCTCTTATGCCATCTGCTCTCCTCCTCTCGCACCACATACATATGCAGTAGTTTTTTTTGTGTCTGTGTGTTATTATAAATATGTTTTGACTCAGTCTGCAGCTCAAAAGCCTAAATCATTGTTATTTGCCAGAGTGGCACTTCTGTTGAACCCACAGTCTGACTGCTGAGGGAGTCTGTGTGTCAGTGGCCTGAGAACTTACAGTTTTTCCTGTTTGCTTAAAAAATTTTATTTATCGCTCCGCTGAGAGAAAGCATATTTCTGCACACACGCACACACACACACACACGCGCGCGCACACACACATCACTTACACGCTCTGTCGCGCTCAAGCAGGGCTTCAGCAGTGGGGTTGATGAATTTGTTTTATATGTGACTTTTGGGGTTTAGGACTTCATTAGCATTTTTGCTCCAAAACAGATCCTCATCATTTACGTGTGTTTATTTATTTATTTGTTTGTTTATTTATGTCACTCGTACTTCCCAAAACCAAGAGAAAAAAGCTTCTTGCTATGTGTGTTTTTTTTTTTAATGAGTCATTTGTTGAATGATGTTTAATTTATTGTCTTTTTTTTTTATTTTTTTTTTATCACTGGACCAATCCTTTAGCTATCCTTCTGCTAAGATGACATGGTGTCCAACTGTTCATTTGATGTGGTCTTTAGAGTTTGAATCAACACACGCTTGCTCAGTATGATGTTGTATTGTCTGACTGATTTCATTTAAAAATAGCAGGAATAATAAAATGTCTAGTTATCGTGACAGAAGTTTCTGGAATACAGGTAATGTTTTTTTTTTCAGCTAGTGGAGATGCATTGATGGATCTTTTTTTACTGGTTTAACAATTTGTTGTTGTTTTTTTTTTCTTTTTCTCATTTAGTTTCTCATTGAAGTGAAGAACAGCATGTCCTCTACTGTGCCCTCAGACTGGGTGAAAATCAACGGGTATGTGTCTGTTTGTGTATTCTGCGAGAGGACACGTAAGAATATTGATTTAAACAGTCATTCACTGGAACCGTGCGCTCTGTATTACAATGTGAACTGTTAACATTTTATCATTCTTTTTCTGCTAAAACATCAGAATTTGATCAAAGTAGTATTTAGAACTGACATTTGTGTTTCTAAATATGCATTCTTTCTCTCCATGGATTAAACAAAATAAATTCATGTAACAAAGTGCTTTAGATGTATAACTGTCTTGGACCATGAAAATGAGTACATTAGTAGTGGCATTTACCCAGCAGTGCCCTGTGTGGCTATTTTTTTTCCTTAAACAAAGTTGCTTTGAATGGTGCCAGAAAAAAAAAAAAAACACTTTATGGCTCTTAGCACTAGGCACCAAAATATATTTACTCTCCACTTATGTAAATCTTTGAAAATGGAAGCTCTTTATCATACCTGTCTTCATCCGGTAGTTACACTTAAAGAGGTTGAAGCAGAGAAATAGAGGAATGATCCATGACTTTGGAATAACCATTGAGAAAATTTAAAGTTAAAATGTTTTTGCTTGCATTCAAGGAAAGAAAAACAAAACAATATCCTGCTATATACCACTAAAAGATATCCTTTCCACAGAAGGTGAATTTATCTTGCTTTGCAATGCAGCGTTTTCCAATACTACACTCACTTGTCTGACTTGTTTTTTTTTGTTGTTGTTGTTGTTGTTCTTTTTTCCCGCCTCAAGCACAAAAACTGTGGGCCGTTATCACTCCCCTTTTATTGTGGAGCGTCACAGAAGACTGCTACAGCTACGAGAACAGCTTGTTATCGACTGTAATCGAGAGTGGATTAACTTTTTGCAGTATGTACCATTTAAAAATGACAACAATGACAAAAAATGTAGTTCCCTATCAAATCTGTATCGCTTCATACTGGATTACCTGAGAACAATACTGTGACCTGCAAATTCTCAGAACTCTAAACTAGGCTAATATTTTCCCATTAACTTATTTCATTTGTGAGCTTAAGTGTGGATGCTTTCTTTTAGCATGTGTTTATCCACTCTGAAACATTTTTTATAACTCTCTTTCTCTCTCTCTCTCTCTCTCCTTCCCTTTCTCCCCTCCTTTTCCCTGGCAGTCTATTTGGGGAGCACTACTACATCCTGAGGAAAGCTGTTTGTCACCTAGCAACTGCTGACTGCCTGTTCTCATTGGCTCAGGTTGCTAAAGAAAACAATTACTGCAGGTGTGGTAACAACGTCAAACCCTATCCTTACCGATCTTCTCTCTGTGGCTGCTGTCATATGTAATATCTCGTCTCATACCGTCTCTGAATGTTCTTGCAGTGCACTTTCCAAATTTTGTCTGGCAAGGAAGGAGAGATAATGTTAAGGTTTATTTATGTCATCTCTTAGTCTCTTTTGCTCTCTCCCCACCTTTCTATCTCTGTGTCCTTAAGAGAACTGAAGTTTTCAGAGCAGTAAATGGAAACGTTGTTCACAGAAGATCCCTCCTTAGACATGTTATGTTCCTCTTTTGAGTTTTGAGGGTTAAATATGAAATCTGTTATGTAAGCATTGATGAAGAGAAGAGAAGAGAAGATTGGCCCCAGAGTGTTCTACAGCTCTGCCTCTCTCAGGTCCAACTTTTATTCCACCAGGAAAACCCATCCTACACTATTTGTAGCCCACTTCATTTGACAGTCTGTGTGGAGGAGTTGGATTTGACTTTGAAGGCAGAGGTTTTTTTTTTCGCCAGCTACACCCCCTCCACTCCTTCAGTGCCACCCCCTCCCTCCTGTTTCACAGAGCTGGAGAAACTGGCAAAAAAAAAAAAAAAAGGCAGCTCTTGTCTCTGGACGTGGTGTAATATGAGAAGGCAGCATTACTAAAGCAGCCTTTTCTTTCTCTCTCTCTCTCTCTCTCTCGCTCTCTCTCTCTCTCTCTCTCCCTCTCTCTCTCTCTCTCTCTCGCTCTCTCTCTCTCTCTCTCTCTCTCTCCCTCTCTCTCTCTCTCTCTCTCTCTCTTTCTCTTTCTCTCTCTTTCTCTTTCTCTCTCTCTCTCTTTCTCTTTCTCTCTCTCTCTCTCTCTCTTTCTCTCTCTCTCTCTCTCTCTCTCTCTGTTTCTTTTCCTCCTCACGCTTTCTGCATTCCCTTTATGCTATTTCTCTCTTTCTCTCATATTTTTCTTCCCCTCTCTCTCTTCTCTCTGACTATCTGACTATTATCACTCCTCCTTTTTTTTTTTCTTTTTTTGTATACTTTTGTATAGATTGCTTGCTCTGATTTGTGTGCCATAAAATTGCACGTGCTGAATCCACAATGTGTCTTTTAACAGGCCAGAGGTTTTGGAGGGAGAGGGACAGATTGTGATCAGAGAAGGCCGACACCCAGTCATTGACAGTCTGATGGGGGAGCAGGACCAGTACGTGCCCAATGACACCATGCTGAAGGTAGGCAACAGTATCCTGGTGTTCGGCTACCTCCAGAGCGGGGTTTCCACTAGGGTATTTTCTTGCCGGTCCGGTGTCCGGAAAGAATTTATTTTACAGGACAAATTTGAGCCTTACTGGTCATGTTATGATAACAGTCTATGTTACAAATGCAAATATAATGTAGATAATGTACCTCGGTTGACGAAAGAATGACAACGACCCCAAATCGGTTTGACTATTTAATGAACAGTAACGATTGAGCAAAACCTCAGCATTAGCCGCTAAAATGTAGGCTATTACGAAGCATCTGTAACCTTTAACATCTGTAGCCCGTCTGAAAAAAGGCTAGGCCTACATGGCATCAAATGTAGCCCGTAGGTAACGTTTTATTTTCTCTTTTTTTTAATGGCGGCAAAGGCCTCTGCTGACGACTTGAAATCAAACGTGTCCGACGTGTCTTTGCAGCTTGCAATGCGCGTAAGCCGCGTCACTTTCGTACGTTTTGTATGAGCATTATTACCGGACATTTCGACAAAGTTTTTCAATTTAAAGTTTTTTTGTAAACCGGTAATTAGCGGCTAACGGAGACCCTCATTCAGACCATCCGTGAAAACCGCATCATTCTTTTGGCTCCCTGTGCTTATACACACGTGTAGTTCCAGTAAGACACTGAAGTTCCAATTACTGTCATTTTTTTTTTCTCATGGTTGATTAATTGGCGCTTGGATTGAATGGGTAATGAATTATGTGGAGAGCAGAGCAATATATGCACTAAAAAATGGTCAGACTGATCCATTACTGTAATGGGGTTTTTTCCCCCCATATAATAATGTTGCCACGTAGCTGTGTTCTGTCATAGTGTTTTGTAGGTTCAGATTAATGTGTGACAATATACTGCACATTTAGTGAGAGTTGCAAGCTCTCATTACAGCATCTGGAGGTAGTCACTAACATGGTGGTTTGTTAACTAATTTACATCAGCAGCTTGGGTCTGGTCATTCATTGACAGGTGCCAGAAACGCTGTTGATATGTTTTTTTCAGAGACATATTGTTAATCGGTGTTTTAATCAAGGCAAAATCTTATTTCTTAAAGTGTTCGTCTTTGTGATTTGCATATGAGAATGAATGACTAACAGGTAGTGTTGACATATGAAGTGAGTCCCTGCCTGGCTTTTAAGAACTAATTCAATTTCACTCAGCACTGAATTCTTGTAATACGTTTTAGGTCAATTCAAAAATGTTTCCTGACAATTCATAAGCAGACCAAGGCTCTCCAGAAAAAAAATCGAATAATCGGCAACTCTGACCCACCCTTAGCGTGTTAGGCAGTGTAAATGTTTTTTTTGTTGTTTTTTTTTTTAATTTCCTCTCAGAAAATGTGAATTTAACCTTGTGTTACTTTCATTACCAGGGAATGCCTTGGCTTCAATCTTATTTGATTACTTGATTACTGTAGCTTTTGATTTAGCCAGCGAAAGAAAAAAGGAAAAAAGAAAAGTGTGGGTGGAGGTTTGATGGCAGAAGCTGTCGTTTTTGCCTCTCCCCCTTTTCCTTTTTGTTTTTTTTACCTCTCTCTTCCAGCAGGTTAATCCTTTTTTTTTTTTTTTGGAGGCAGCGAGAAAATGTTGTTGAAACGTAGGCCAACCTTTTGAGCCGCCTACCCACTCAGTTGCTCTGGGTATTAGTGTGTGGCTCTCTCTCTCTCTCTCCTGCTCTCTCTCTTTTTTTTCCTCTGTGCTGATCTATGCTGGGCTCTTTCCATTCAAGGGTCTGTGCAAAAATGAAAAGGACAAAAAAAGAAAAGAAAAAAAAAGGGTGGAATAAATCTCTCTGTGCAGGGCCAACTTGTGTAGACGGTTTTTAAATTTTCTTCAGGTTTAGGTTTACCACACAAAGCGGTGTTCTTTTCAGTCAAACCATTTATACCCAGACCCTGAATTCAAACTGCACCTTTCAGAGCTGATTCCAAATGAATCCAATGTTCTTCACAATGTTCTTCATGTTCTACAAACAAATGACAGTTTTAAGCAATGTGGAAAAACACTGTAGGGGCGAATGCAAAGGCAACTGAAAATAATTGAATTTGAAAGTTCACTGTTTGTTCTTTCAGGGTGATGGAAGACGTGTTATGATCATAACCGGCCCAAACATGGGCGGCAAAAGCTCGTACATCCGTCAGGTGGCACTGATCACCATCATGGCCCAAATGGGATCATTTGTGCCAGCTGCAGAGGCTTCACTGGGTATTGTGGATGGCATCTACACAAGGTACTGTTTCCCAGTATGCCTGCCAACATTTTTCTTTTCCACAGTATAGTAGGGCTGGGCGATTAATCGAATTTTATTTTCAAATACGATTTTGGCTTCCAACTATTATGGAAACAGGATGATCGAGAAAAAATGATTATTGTGCTGCATTATTTATTTAAATGTATGTGTATAATTGGTTATTTATTGTTTATTTTATGTATTCATCTCTTTTTTTCAGTGGAATTATATTTAAAGCTCAAAAAAATCCACTGCGAAAGAGTTTAAAAACTTTTTTTTTTTTAAAGTTCAATAAATGCATGATGTTTCCAAAGTCAATGAGTAATCATGGTAAATAATCGTGATCTCAAATGGACCAAAATAATCATGATTATGATTTTTGCCATAATCAAGCAGCCCTACAGTATAGTTAGAAACTATTAATGTCCTCTCCATGTTTGTGGCTTAGCAGGCCCCCCAAAAGACACAAGCATCCAATCAGCAATCGCCATTCTTTTGATATTTCCACCAATCAGCTCTGACCTCACGGGGAACGATGCCTCGTTTTAGGCTTGTTGGTTTAGTAATTTCTACATCACTTGCAGAGGGTAATGAAGTGCTTTTGGACATGATGATGATCTGAACCATTGAGGTGTCTCTGACTGCCCACTTAGCATCAGTTTCAAATAGCCAGATGTTGCTCAGTTAATGGTCCCCCATTTCCCACAAGAATGAGGTCGTTAACACGTGGCCATTGAAGTTTGCATAGCCACCACCATGGTAACAGCACAATAGACTTAACAGAGTTTTTTAAAATAGCTGCTTAATGGACGGATTGAAGCCACACCCTAACCTCCTTCACTCCCTAATACCTCAGTAATTAGCATTTTATTCTTACCTGACGTATACCTGCTTGGACCTGACTGTGTGCAGAACTTTGTCAGTGTATGGCAGTTTTACTGAGAAATTCAGTTGTAAAATTGAGTAGACAAATGGAGAGGTCAAGGAGCTTTAATCGCATATTATTAAGCTGTGTACTTGAGCTTATCTTTAGCACAGGATTAATTCTAGCCACTTTAATGAAGCTCATCTTTCCCTATTGCATTTGGTCTGGTCCTGAAGTGGCTTCTTTTTCATTTTCATTCCTTTTGTTCTTTTTCTTTGCATTTCTTGTATTAAATTGCGTTTGATGACTCCATAAGCACAGATGACAATACTTTAGGCAATGATTAATCAGAAGCCTTGGGCCTATGTTGAAATTAGCAACACGAATAAAAAGAATTTTTAAAAAAAAAAAAAAACAGTGACAGAACCTAGTGAGATAAACGTCGGGGATGCTTTGCCACAAGCAGAAGCTGCCAGAGCTACTTAGGATATGGCGCTGCAAGTTACTCCTCTTAATGGTATTCCTTGGTGGCAGGGTGGTCAGAGCATTCGCATTGCTTGGAACCCTTCTGTATCCTCAGAAGGTATCTCAGGGTCACAAGCGTTTCGCCCGTTAGCCTGTACGCCTCGCCTGAGTGGGGGCAGCGTAGACCAAATTAGCCTTCACCTGCAGACGGGTTCCAACTGCAGGCTCTCGTCAACCACAACCATCTTGAGCTGGTCTCAGCTTCTCAGCTGCCATGGCTGCCATCTCCCAAGTGGCTTTCTTCAGTTGTTTAGGTTCCAAACCCATCTTCTGTAAGAAACAGCACACTTTGATGGGAAATAAGGTTGCTTGCCAGCCTTTGACAACCTTTGTGTGACATCCTTTAATGATCCAGTCGAGGAACTATAAACATCTCAGCCAACTGTCCGTGAAGATTCTCAGTCATCCAGGTTATGGTTATCCAAGAAGGGTTGAATCAAGGGTGACTGGAATCGGTTGTAGATACTTGAGGACGTTTCACCCCTCATCCGAGAGGCTTCTTTAGTTCTGACTAACACCACTTGTCCCCTACCTAAAATGCTGTCCTTTAAACCCTTCCCATGAGATTTAACAACCATTCACACTTGGCCTCATGTGACTGTAACGACTGTCGTTACAACAGCCAGGAGCACTAACGAACCGAGTGACATCAATGGCTTTGATAACGACCCTACAGAGGTTAAATACCTGGGTTTCCCCACCAGTCAGTCAGACCTGAAGAAGCCCCTTGGATGAGAGGTCTTCAAGTATCTACAACCAAGTCCAGCTGCCCTCGATTCAGCCCCTCTTGGATCTCAGCCAATTGTTTGCGGTTTTACTCGTCGTAGTTTTATGAACAAAAAAAATCATTCTCTGTCCCCTAATTGGATTGTTTCTCTGTTTATAGATGTGGTACCCATGCATGTTAACGTGATTAATGTTGTAGTTTACAATTTCTGCTAACTAATGCTATATTTCTGCTGATGGTATGCCCCATACATTCAGTATATGAGGCTTCTGACTGACTGCTTGCGGTTTGCTAATTAGAATCAGGTGTGTCTGTGCTTTCTCGACATGATTCTAGAATGGTCAGAATGTAAATTTTTATGGTCTGCAATGTCGTTTTCAAGCCTCATTTTCACCGTGTTAATTGTTTTAGGCGTCCTTCCTAATTAATCTCTACCATATGTCATTTTCAGTGTTACCTGTATGTTGCATTGTTCTATTCGATGTGCTGCTGACTTTGCTCGGGGGGGGGGGTATTTTGCTGAAAGCTTACTTTTGGCCAGTGATCTTGGTTCAGGCTGAAAGTTCAGTAAGTAGAGTATCAAATACGGTCTCTTGGTTGAGACCCGTGATGCAGGAAATGCCGTTTTACTCTGGCTGTGTCGTGTCATTGAATAATCTGGTCTATAAATTTGACTGAATTTATTTGAAGAAATAATTTTACAACGTACCACATAGACACAGGATGAAGTCACTCGGCTTGTTCCCATCGCTGTCCTTAATCATTACATTTCCTGAGTTGGACTTGCTCGACAGTCGTTATTTATGGCATTGCCCTTTATTGGCAGGCGTTTTGGCATTTGCTCATCTGAACTCGTACACATTTCACAGATGAGAATACCCTGTTTCAGTCTGGGTGTTAGATTTGTGCTTAAGGAGCAGCCTTTCTTTCTGTTTTCTTTTTCTTTTTTTTTTAAGTTATCTGAAAATGTGACACTTCATCTGGAGGTACCTTCCTAGCTGAGGTACGCTTTTGGTTTGAGGTTTTGAGGTATTGAGGTATGCTACTCTGCTGTTGGTTGTTTATGTCTGTATGGTCTGAATGGAAGGGTGTGTGGAGTGGTTAATGGTCTGTCCATCCTTGTGCTTGTAGCATAATCAGTATTTTTTTTTTTTTTTTTTAACATGGATTGGCTATTGTGAAGTGCTTGTAAGAGGCTGTGTTTTGCTCTGAATTTTTGTGGTAGTGCAACTGGTTTTCTAATGCATAGGCCTTCCTCACAACATAAGTAAGGTAGATTTTTCAAATGTTGTTTTCAGTACCAAAATGAATTCCTTCCTGAAATCCTTCTGGTCAGGCTTCAGATTACGAATTGAGATTAGAAGAAGTATAGAGGAGGTTCTGGGCAATTTTCAATTTCTCTTTCCGTGCTTTTCTTTTTGTACGATCATAGGAAGAATGTTGCCAAATGATTTACAGAGGCTACTGACAGTCGCAGAGACTTAATTGCTCCCTCCCTCTCCTGAGCTCTGTTGGTTTGTTCTAATTAACAGGTGAAGATGAGGTTCAAACAGGGAGCAATTAAACCAGATGAGTGCGACGGCCCGTGTCGCGTTCCCAGGGCCAACCAAGGGAAGGGAGTAAATACCTCGTGTTAATTGCCTTTACGTTGAGAGGCCGTGTTCGAGATGGAATTTTTAATCGGCTTAAGGACAAATGAAGTACCCCAAAAGAACATCCCCAAAGTTATGGATTCGCCAAACTTTAAAAACAAGACCTGAAGTTTTACAGTCAAATGCGTGTCAGATGAATCGGAAACGTTGGAATCGGTTACCTGTAGTGATCGCCACACCTGGTGACAAATAGGCAAAATTAATTAAAATATCTCTTTAGAAATATGCAAAATGATAGCTGTTTTAAGACAGGATATCTTAGCATTGGCTCTCGTTTGTTTTTAGACAGCGAGAGAGAGAGAGAGAGAGAGAACAAACGAGTGAGTTGTTGTGTCATTCGTTGCTCTTTGTATTTTATCTCTGATGGACTTTTATTGAATTGTGAACAAGGTTACGGAGCACTTTTCCCTTCTTTTTTTCTGGTTGTTATGGAAACAGGAAATGAAGTGGAATGCTGAAGCTCAAAAGGCCTTTAAATGGTGAAACCATTCAAACCAATAATCTGTCTGTCGATCTCTTTCTCCTTTTTTTTTTTTCTGCCCTCTCCTTGTGTCTTTGATACAACGGCCCTTGTCCTCCCTCGTCTTTACCCATCACCGCCTCACTCCCTCCTTTTTCCGTCAAAGTTCTACTGTTACTATACAACCTGTGACCGGATGAGATTAGTAAGGTACTAGTATACGATTGTGGAGTCCCCCAAGTTGAACTGTCTCAAGATTTAGAAGTTATTGATCAAATAAACCACGCTGTCTTTACCATTCGAGATGTGAACGAAGATATGAAGTTTTATTCGAAGGAATGCGTCATAGTCAGCACTTCTCATGCTAAAGACAGGATGACGGGAAGAATCAAGTACATGAGCTTGATGGCTGTCAGCTGAAAATGTGACCACTCACTGTGAAGTGATTTTCTTTAATGTCCTTTTCCTAACTCACAAAAAAAAATGAAAGGTTGATGGTGTGAATAACAATCAAATTCTCCTGAACCTATTGGATTTTCTCTTTAACTCATGGGATAGTAGTCTTTAAATACAGAGTATATCTTTATTTTTTACACTTGATCTTAGCCAAAAGGCCAAGAAGTGATATATATTTATTTAATTTGAGACGTGAACACATGCTAAGCATTTTTTTGGTTTGTTTTAGAGTTACTTTAACATACTTAAAACTAAGAACCAGGAATGATTAAACGAAAATGAAATGTTTGTTGTTCAAGCCTTAACATATCTCAACACTAAAAACATGCATCTCACAGACTCATTAATCCAGAGGAGGCCAATATATGCAAGCATTTGGAAAAACAAAAAACATATACCCCATTGCATTTTCATGGGATTAATGAAAACCAGAACATTTTACTCTGGAAAATCTTGTAAGCCTATTCGAAAATTGAAGTTACGTAAATTCAGAAATGTTGTCAGAGATGCTATAAAACGCTGCTGGAGATGTTTCTCCCTGGTTGGACAGAAGTAGATAAAAGCACATGTCTGGAAAGTCAGTGCACTGACAAAAAAAAAATTAAGACTTGTTGATAATCAGGAAAGCACTCTCAACAAGAGACATGAAAATATGGACGTGCATGCCCTGTTCTTTAATAAAATAATTACAGATCAGAGATCAATGGGGGGGGGGGGGGGGTTGGGTTTCATGTTTTTCCATCCTGGGGCACAGGATGTGATTGTTACTGGTTTAAATGAGAGAGGCTCCATACTGGTTTGAACCCAGTACAAAAACATGTTTGCAGAAAAACACTGAAGGGCTCTTTTTTTTTTCAGGGCCACAGTGGAAAATTCCAGAGCCTCCACGCTTGGCAGCGCTGGCGTCTCTCTGCATAATTGACATTTCCATGTAAAATTAAAAAAAAAAAAAGAATACTCTTCTGAGCAAATTGAGCTGACTACGAAGTCCAATTATGGATCCTGTTTGAAGCTTTGAGTTGGGTTTTGGTTTCAGGTCTTTGGAAACTTTTCAGTTTCTGTTGTTGTTCCCATAGGCCTGGGATTACTGCAAAGACTCCAGACGAAACTGAAAAGTTCTACTGCCTGAAAGTCTACAATATGACTGAATTACAAGAGACATACAAGTTAGGTTAATTGAGAAGAGTAAAATTCTAGATAAGAAAAAGTTACAGTAGTTAGTAGTTAGTTTGGACTCATTATGTCTAATATGTATTTAGAAGTATAAGTTTTATGAATCTTTGGAAGGTGTGACACCGCATATCAACTCTACCTAACATTCTCCCGGGCAACGGATCTTCAGTTTCTTTGTTGTGCTCACCTTATATAGCATACACAGCATGTGTGAGCAACGTCCAGTTATGAGATGTTTGGCTGTTTTTCCCACCATCATTGTCTGCACTGGGCTCTGAGTCATGGTCAGGTCACAATTACCGTTAATGTCAGTTTTCACCACTGGTGTCGGTGGTGGGTCTCATTTTCTCCCTCATCAGCGTGCGAGGATCAGCCGTGGTGCTGGCTCCAAGCCGCAGCTCCAATCATAGTTTCAAAGTGGTCTAATTGGAGTCATTAAAAGCACCACTCTCCAAGCAACGCTCGGCTAGCTGCACTCTGCTACTGATGGCTCCTTATACGCACTCTTTTCAAAAGGAAACTAGGCGAGAGGGTACAGGTAACTGCCAAAATAAAGGAAACGCTGTCTTAAAGTGTATTAATTGGGTGTTAGGCCACCCTAAGCCACCAGAATGGCTTCAGTGCCCCTTGGCATACATTAGCACAGGCTCCTCGAGCGTCTGAAGGGGCTTTGGGGGGGTTACAGCGCTTTTCTTCCATGAGAAATGATTGCGTGTGCTGTTTTGTGGGTGGAAGTATAAAACTCTGTTTCAGGTGATCCCTTGTAATTTCCCTACTTATTCATCTGGATTGAAGTCCTGTGACCAATTTAGCCATAGCACATGGTTCACATCATTTTCATACTCATCAGACCAGTCAGTGACCACTCGTGTCCGTATGGATTAGGTTTTTGCCGTTCTGGGAGAGACCGCTGACATTAGGATGAAAACGCTTTACAGGAAGATGAAAATCATCCATCAGAATGGGTTCCACAATTATTTGTATCAACCTCACCTTCTAAGGGGCCAAGACGATCCATACTGTGCCAGGAAAATGTGGCCAACACCTTAACAGAGCCACCGCAATCCCTCGCCACGGGAAGCGAGCACATGGGTTTCTTCTGGAATATGCCGCAGATGAACTTGTGTGTTTGTTCAGAACGGGAGGCCTCATCTGAACTCCAGACTCCCCGGCGGACCACTGGCCGTGTAATTTATACAGCTTCACTGGCAAACATCACAGGTTCAATACGGGACTTATCCGGTGCTGTATGAACGTAAAATCTCTCCTTGTGAAGTCCTCGATGGACCGTTCTTGATGACACTGCTTGATCGCGTCCTAGATTGATATTTGTGTTAGATGATCCTCTCCGCGTCTCATGCCTCACCACGCATCTCAAACCAAAGCACAAACACAGGTTAACCTTTCAGATCTAGCCGATGATGTCTTTTCTTTAGACGTCCTGGCAAACATCAGCCTAGCCATTATTACTCATGAAACAAATCAATGAGTCTTGGTCACTGGATCGTTTGCCAAAAGCGCTCCAAAAATCAACCGTCTTTTCAAATTATTGAGATGTGGTATCCAAAGTAACAGGCCACTGGGCCTATTCAGTATTTTTGTATGTGACTCTAAGCATGATGGTATGCTAAGTACAGGAGGAACTACACAAGTGAAGAAAGACCTGGGCTAATAGATGTTTGCCTGCTTCCATCTCTTTGTTATAGAGTGCCTTTGATATTGAAATATGTTTGCTCGATGCTTGTGTTGGCAAGCCTATAGTAAGCCTAATTTGCATGCAACAAACAGGAGACTGAGACTTGAACCATATTGCAGGTGAAATTCTTATGATTTATTTACCGCACAAATGACTGGGTTATTTACTGGCTCTGTGTCACGGAAACAACAAACAGGTCAATTATTTAGTTTCCTCTCAACAGGGCAGGCTGTGACAAACACAAACAGGAGCTGGTGTTGTGGTTGTCCACTGGTTATCACCACTGCATGTTTTTTGTCATGTTAATTAATAATAATAATAGTAATAATAATAATAGAAACTTTATTTATACAGCACTTTTCAAAACAAAGTGACAAAGTCCTTTACAAGGATTAAAACAATTCAAGACTTGAGGCGAATAAAATCAGGCAATCACAATAATAAAAATAAAATGGAAATAAAGAATAAAATGAAATAGAAAAAAAATGCCAACAACAATAATAATAAAACAGGTAGGACATGTTGGAAATAAAAACGGTGTGCCAGAATTAATGAAAAGCTAATTACAATACTTCAGAGAGCTGAAATACCAGGGCAAAGGACAGACCAAAGCATGTTTCTGTAATCGTTGAAATGCTTTGAAGCGATTTTGTCGCAGCTCCACTTAAAACCTTATTCTGTCAGTTGAAAAGAGTTGTTGAAACTTCTATTATCGCCTCAGATCAGGCTTAGCATCCTTCTCTTGGTCTCATCCTCTCTCCTTCTTGTGGGCCATTAATCTTGGCTTTTTTTTTTTTTTTTATCAGGATGGGAGCATCTGACAACATATCAAGAGGCAGGAGCACCTTTATGGAGGAGTTGGTGGAGGCCTCGGAGATTCTGTCCCGTGCCACCTCCCACTCTCTGGTCATTCTGGACGAGTTAGGCCGTGGCACGAGCACCCACGACGGCATAGCCATCGCGTATGCCACCCTGGAGTATTTCATCAGAGAGGTAAGTCAGTCATGCCTAAAACTCAGGGGCAAATGACCAAGAACTTCATTCTCGCTAGGCGAGAAACCGCGTAAGGTTGTTACGTTGTTGGAGTGTAATTACTGTATGTTTTACTCATTACCATAGTGGTTCATTGATTATTAATATTGTGGCCAATTTTAATGTAAACAAAGCACATTATCTCAGTTGAAAATGTAAGCATGAAATAAAATATTTATTCACTGAAATGTAAACTGAAAAAATGTAGAATGTAATGATGACGATTATGCTAGTATTCAGATCATTTAACATGTGATCTTTCTTTGCCTTATTTGCATCTTATCGCGTTTACTCTAAGTGCCTTTCTCACAAAAGCTGATCAACACTATCTGTAGAAGTCTCACAACAACGTCTTTTCCATTTTACTGTCATAGTCTCTTATAACTGCTCATTTGTTTAAACCCGGGACACCCCAGGGACAGGGGTGACGTGGAGGTTCGGCCTTTAAAAAAATATAATTGGAAGAGCCGTTGTTTCTAACCACAAATAGGTTGGACTGGAGGAATATTAAATGCTTGTATTTATATTAAATAAATGATAAAAACTGACTTTTCTTTGAGGATAAGCATGTAGCAAAGCACACATAACGCAGCGCATTTTGTGATCAAGGACTCCATTTTGAGGCAATCTGCAAAGCATCTGCAGCCATTTCAAAGTCCCTGAGCATGGACTGCTGTCCACAGCTGGCTTCATTTGGGATTCTTTACAGTAAAATGAAATGGATTCATCTTGACGCATCAGTTGAATGGAGAAAAGGTTCAATCGGTGTTTTCATCCAAACAAAGTGTCTCCCAGCAAAATATTCTGCGATGTATGTTTACAGCTTAGCGTTTGAACATTGCTACACATTGTTCATTTACCTTTAATGGGAAAATGTTTTGAATGTAACTGGCAAGTATGGAAAGTCACTTTCTTTCCAGTGTCCATTTATGTCTTGTGGTGATACATGACTATGATGGCTGTGTAACTTTAGTGTATGAACTTGCTTTGTTACGTAATATCAAGGCCACTTAGAAAATAAACAGATAATCTCTCATAACAACCACATTCAGTCACAAAGCTTTGTGAAATTAGTTTAAAGTAACACACCAAAGGTTTCATATACGCTTCATGCAAATGATATATACTGTATATATATACATATGTGTATGTGTGTGTGTGTGTCTTTGTCTGTGTATGTATATGTGTGTGTGCAAAGTATTTATATATTTTTATACAAACTATATGATTTCAGTGGTTTAGACCTTGGGAAACTGGAACTCACAGCAACTTGTGCAGTATCTGATTGCAGGCTATCCACAGAGACTGTGGGAGACCTAGATACAATCTCATTTCTCCTTCCCATCACACTCGGATCGAGGCAGAAGTGTGTGGCTCCACTGTGTTTCAATAAAGCCACATTTCTGAGTTCTTCTAAACTCTTAGGTTGACAATAAATTTATTTAAATGCTACTTTTGCTGTTTTGAAGCTGTTTTGTGTACCTAGAGATGACTCTAAATTGTTATTATTTCTGCCAACGAAAATTTGACACAGCTGTCGTCGTCATTGCTTTTTGGATTGTATTTGTATTGGATTAATTTGCTGTACAAAGCAATCTGTAATCATTTGGGAATTAATGTTTCGTGTACAGATTCGCCAGGGCTGATTTAACAGATTATTATTGTTTAGTAAGATCACGAGTTGGAGAAACGAGCCACTCGGGAATGTTTGGCGATGTTTTGGCGGGTACGAGGAAGAGCACCGCTGGGTATTATGCCGTATTGCATGTCTCCGTGGTGACGGCACAGCTGCCCCGGTCTTGTCATCTCGCTGTAGGTCTGATCTGATCCGTCTGCGCTGTCCCCGCAGGGCAGCAGAGAATTTATTTAGCTGCACACGCGGGGGGACCTTGTTTGCCACCGCGCCGCTGTGATAAAATATAACTGTGGGGTCGTATTTATTTATTTATTTATTTTTCTCTGAAACAGTCACTGAGTGTCGTGTGTTGTTTATTGCCGCGGATATGAGAGGAGAGGTCGTTTGTAACGCGGCGTCTGTGTAGGCCCATAGCTGTCAAGTTGGAAGAGCTTAGTTCATGGCTTTTGTCAGCCACCTCCCGCTTGTGAGATGGCGGCTGCTTGGCTCTGTGCATCGTAAATTATCAGTGTGATCCTCTTTCATTTATCCTCCCCTCTGGATGACAATGTTAAATTTTATTGCAAATATTAAACCATATTTCTGTATGCTTGTTTCTCTGGATAGAAGAGCAAAATCGTTGTCGGTTTTGAAGCTGAGCTGTTGAAGACTCGGCTCGCTTTAGTTTGGCTAAATTAGTTTGCTTGTATGGAAGGTGATAATTATGTCATTTGAAAAATCATCTAGAAAAATGCGCGCGTTCTGTTCGTCAGGAGAGCACCAGCCTGGACGTCACTCGAAAAGCGATCCTTAAACGATGGTTCTAAAAGGAACGCTGATACCCTGAACGTGTGCCAAGATCAGCGCTGTCGTTTCCTGTTCATGGGCACTTCGCCCGTACATCTCCATGTGTCTTTCTGAAAATAGT
This sequence comes from Chanos chanos, assembly GCF_902362185.1. Classification (NCBI taxonomy): domain Eukaryota; kingdom Metazoa; phylum Chordata; class Actinopteri; order Gonorynchiformes; family Chanidae; genus Chanos; species Chanos chanos. Next base: position 6,543,924 of record NC_044508.1, on the reverse strand, counting down.
TGCTCTGCTTGTGCCCCTCGTTGGCATGGCAACAAAGCTGTCCTGCTCGTCTGCTCACCTGTGTTGTATTTAAGAATGTAAATACATTTGTTGTGTAACACTCTTGAGCGCTGCATTGTGGACAGCCTTGACGAGAAGCCTTCTAGTTCCGTCGGTTCAGGGAGAAGCGCTGGTTGCCATAGCAAAGAGCTCCGACTGCGCACAAGCCAGTCGAGCTGAATGGCATTCTGCTGGCAAGTCGACCTTCAATATTTGGAGAAGTCCAAGTTTGGAAAAAAAAAAAATTGGAAGTAGGAACGTTTGAGTGTGTGATTAGTTGGTGTTTCGGCTATGGAGAAGTAACTAACCTATTGTCTAATGAATTCAGTTGAAACGTGTGTTCCAAACACATTTTCTTTTCTTCAGTCCCTCAGATTTCAGAGCGGAAAGCAGTAGATTTCTTATTTTTTGCTGTGATGCTTACAAAACGCACGAATCGCCTGTTCTCTGGCACCAACCAGTCATCCACCAGTAAGGAGAAGAGGGGTCAATTAAGATTAGTCAGAACAGATATAATAACCTCCCGCCCCCATCTGTTCCCTCTGTTTTTCCTGCATCCTGCCTCCAGGCCCATTGTCTCCAATCCTTTAAAGATTGTCACATTGCCTGTGCTGTGCTCCATAAAGTTTACAGTAGAGTTGCAGCTCTATTCACCTACCTTATGCCCCAAAGTTGTTTCTAAGCAGACCTACAACCTATTTCTCGTTTCCGTCTCAGAAGATTAAAGCCGTCGGTGATCTCTCAGCCTTAGATGTACAGGAAAATCTGTTTTGCTGTACCACTGGTGTTGATCAGTATATTCTTTAAAATATACTGATATACTGAGCACAATCATAAGTATATTCTTTACAGTGGAATGTTGCTGATATTTCCACTGGCTTAAGTAAAAAAACCCGCCAGGCCGGCACCGGCGATGTTTTAATGCTTTTTCTGTCGTCTTCTGAGTGAAAGGTGACTGTACATCTGAACTGGCATTTCGATGGCATTTCTCTATCTTCCATTTATAACGCACGTCACCGGCTCTGACTTCAGCACGGTTCAGTACGCTGCTGTAACAAAGGACTCTGTTCATGAACTTCTGACACTTAGAAGAAACTCATTCAGACACATAACATTTTCTCAGTTTTCTTTTTTTCTTTTTTCTTTCTTAAGATTTTTGGTGACACAGTTGAGTCTATGAGCTTGCGTTTTTAGGGTTGACGACGTATTCTGTTTGAACGTATGGAGACTTTGCCCCCGTAGCTTTGAATGTCACGTTACAAGCTGCTCCGAGCCATTCGATGCTGCATCATCATTCATTGCGTGTAACTGGGGTCTCACATTCATAACCTCCTGCTGAGCAGTCCCCTCGAGCCTGTACCCGAAGAAAAGGAAAACACATCAATAAAAAAGAAAATGAACAAACTTCTCTCTGGAGAAGTGCAGTGTGCTCATCACAACAAGATAAAAACACGCACACACACACACACACACACACACTAAATGGCTTGTGATGGCCCTGATTGTTTTGGAGATGCATGCAGTCTTTCCGGAGAAGTAAGAGTGAATTTGCAGAGATATTATACCTGATGCAGGGCCACACTCATCAGTAGTGAGAGTCATATGGAGCTGGGGGAAGATGAAATGACCGGTAGTTTTCAACTCATGTTTAAAGTGTTCTATTCAGCTTCACACCTCATCTGTTTATATGTCTTTTTTTAAGATAGAGTGTAAACATATGATTTCTGAGCTGGCTTTAGAATGTCCAGTGTTCCAGAATTCAAATTAGAACATTGTGTTGTTTGTGCATTTGCAGAATGAACTGCATGTAAACTTGGAATGGGATAAAATTCTCTGGGTGATAATGTTTTCATTTATTCATTGACCATTCCTGTCCAGTTTTGCTCATTAAAGGAAGACGAGGGCGGTTGGTGATTTATATTTTTAAGGTTTGCCTCTTGGTCCTTTTTCTTGCTCTCTGGGCTAAATTCTGATTAATTTTTCGAAGCCTTTGAAACCTACACGGTTAAAATCTCTGACCTGCTGAGCGTGTCTGTCTGTGTGTGTCCAGGTGAAGTCACTAACACTGTTCGTGACCCACTACCCCCCGCTGTGTGAACTGGAAAGGGTTTACCCTGAACATGTTGGCAACTACCACATGGCGTTTCTACTGAACGAGCCTGAAACCCCTGAAGAGGGTAAGTCTGCTAACACAATATATTTGAATGTAAGCATACATCCGAACGAGCTGCCTGAATATTGAATTCTTCTTATTGATTTTTTTCTTTCTTTTTATCTCTTTTTTTCATATATAATTTTATCATAACAGGGTTCAATAAATTATGTGTTTTCTGTCTGGGCCACATTCTGTTTTTAATACAAGAGTCGTGCTAACTCATCTCTTGAATCAATAGTCACAGAGTCCATGAACAAACCCGTCTCATGCTGGTTGAAATCAGATTACAGCTCTGCTTGTGTAGTATGTAATGTAGTGAAGAGACTTGCTCACTACACATTTCTTGTTAGTATGACGCTTATGAAGGCAGGCCTGTTTAGTGGACATTTCTTGAGGGTGTAGTCTGCTAATTAGATTGTGTTACTCAATTGTTGGCTTGTTTTGTAGGACTGTAAGCCTGTTGCATAAGGAGAATACCTTCTATCCCTGATTTAACGCATCTTTGACAGCCTGTGTTCTCAAAATAGCTTTACAAACCATAATTACACATTAACATTCACAGATACCCTGGACTTCACATCCAATCGTAGAACATCCTCAGCGATTAATGAATAGAAAACAGCCATGGTTTGGTGGCTGCCCTTAACAGGTTTTTTTTTTTTTTTTGCGTTCAGATTTAGCCTCATTGAGATAAGTGCCAGTAAGCACAGTCTGACAGGTGGTAGTGCAGTTTGGAGAACGAGAGGCCAGGAGGAGCCTGTACGCCTGTACCACTAGCATTCTGCTCCGTCGCCCACCTGTCTCTGACTAACCAGAAGACCTGATACATATCCTATCCTTCTGGATATCCTCACTTGATCTCAGTATTCCTCCAGAAGGTTCCTGTTCCGTAACAGTCCAGACTAGAAATGTCTCTCCGATTATGTACCAGGGCGTTTGCCCACCGACTGGACAGCAGAGAGGGTTCGTTTTTTTGGGTTCGCCCATTAGCATATTATTCAAACATGACTCACGTTTCTGCGCTGGCCAAGGAAAGGTTTTCTGTCTGTACATTTTGGGAAATGAATCTCGCGTCCAATATAGGATTCTGTTCCAAATTCCAAGAACATGGAACTGCAAAAACAGCAGTATTGTACATAGCAGTAACAGTTTATTAGTAAATATAACACTATTAGGGACACAATAAAAAACAATTGGACAGCAAAACCAGTAACACAACCAGTAATTGCTTGCTGCATAATCACAATTACAGCCAAGACCTGATCACAGCGTTATTTTCACACCGTTTGGAAATGTTAGCATACCCTAAGCATAAATCCTGTGTTATAAATCAGAGAATGGGTTGGTGTCTTGGGAGGAGGGTTTTTTTTTTTTTGCGTCCATGAGGTGTAACTTTGTGCGATTCCTCCTTTCCCGTCAGAGGAGGAGCTGAAGCCGGAGTTCATCACGTTCCTGTATGAGCTGACGAAGGGGGCGGCAGCCAGGAGCTACGGGCTAAACGTGGCCCGTCTGGCTGACGTTCCCGACCCTGTCCTCAGGACCGCAGCTCTCAAATCCAAAGAGCTCGAGGCCGTAGTCAACCACAGGAGGTAATGTGAACTCCCTGGATTATGTAATCTGGACTATAATCAGATGGACATGGTGTCAATGTCAGAAATCTGTCATTCGTGATACAAGATTTGCGCTTGATATGGGAGGTGTGAAAGTGTTGGACAGAATAGATTTTACAGCATAAAACAGTGCTTCCTTATTTGAGGTATTACACCAAAACAGAACAATTTTTTCACCATTCAGAAGGTACTCTGAAACAAACCCCCAACTTTGAAGCTGTACTGAAGCATTTTTAGTCGCAGAGTTAGAAGCCTGCTGTGAAGACGGTGTTATAAAATATATATTGACAGTTTTAGCAGGCGTGCTAACACGAGTATGACAGTGGAATGTGATTTCCATAGATCCTTATCACTGACAGTAAAGACTGACCTTCTCTCCTGACCTGATTTATCTGCTTAACACGATAACCTGCTCTGTTCAACATCCACACACATCCAACTTTAATGTCAGCCTAATAATGTGACCTGCGCCATACTAACTGTTGTTAATGGGACAAGTTATATAAGAATATGTCTAAAAATAATGAAGTCATAATGTCAAAATTAACATTACGTTGCTTGCAGACATTTTTGTACCTTCAGTGTGGTGCTTTTTATTTTTTTTTTTGGTACAGGCAAAATTGTGAAGCGGTTGTTTTTTTGTATCAAGACAAGAGCAGGATTGGTAGAAATCAGGTTACTTAAAATGCATGTGTTATGATTTTGTGTACAAGTGATAAATGAGACCATATGTGCTATTGCTGAAAAAGCACCGTTTTTTTTTTTTTTTTTTTTTTTAATAAACATTTTAGCCTTACTCTGTCTTACCATACACGTGAGAAGCACTGTGAAATGCCATACCAAGGCGGGCGGTGGATTGAGGAGCTTGTTTGTAACCTGGTTTTGGTAGGAAATTTCCCTCAAGGAAATCAGAAAAAAAAAAAACAACAACAACAAAAAAAAAAAACCATTCCAAAACACCCAAAACACCAAAGAATTGGAAGGAGTTGGTATTGTGTTCCACATGTAACAGATATGTCGGAGTGGTTCAGGATAGTGGACGACATGTGAATAAATAGCTGTCAGCAGCAGGAAAGTCACACATTCCTGATCACATTGTGCCTTGGACCGTCTCCTAGACTCTTGGCCGCTTCCTCAGACTGCTCCTCTTAAACTGCTCTGAATGGATTCCAGTTAATGAGTAGGTTAGGATGCGGTCAGATTAGATGTCCTCTTTCGCAACAAGCCGATCCAGATTTTTACAGATCGGCGTTGATCGTGGAATGAGCTCCAGAACAGATAAATGTCTTAATATTTTAAATGCGATAATTCTGTTTGTTTTTCCTCTTTAGGAAAACTGTCAAGCTGCTGTCCGAAGTCTGGAATATATCCGATAAGACGTCGCTAGTCAAATGGATTGGGTCGAACCTCTGAAAAAGCTGCTGAGAGTGAAAAGTTTTTAAAGGAGACAACTGTCTTCCACTGTCGGTAACAAATTCTGGGACAGAAATTATTAACTGATTCTGGATAATTCTTCCACAATTCCATTACACCAAACTCCGTCACTCTTGATTAAGAGCTCGAGTCTGGACTGCACCCCCTCCAGTAACAGAGACAGTACTCATAGACTTTAAAGCCGCTTCAAGTGTTCAAGAGGTCAACAAACATCAGTCATATAGCAAGCAGTTCTGACATGTGCCCCTGCATCTTGTGTCATGATACAGTTGTGACAGACATGCTATGGAGTGTTATGTTGCAGTGTGTAATGATTAAATGAGACATAATGTATTCTTAAACCTCTGGGCTCATTTTTAGTCTCAGTCTGTGTGTGTGTGTGTGTGTGTGTGTGTGCGTGTGTGTGTGTGTGTGTGTTTTAATTATTCTAAGATGACAAGTGTCCTACAGTGTTAGGCCTGAGGTGAATTATAATTGCTGTTTTGTAGAAGTCTACCCAGTCAGGGATTGTGAAGAAAATGCTCTGATTCACTTTGCCCAAAGCAAAACTGATCACAAAGCCCTCTGCCACCTGTTAACCTTTACACTGACACATGGTTCTCTGTCAATGAATTAGTAAATTACTTCTTTGGTGCTGCATAATTGCTACATTTAATTGCAATTAACCCCTTAATTAGTTCCTTTTTAAGAGAAATGTCCAAAAAAAAAAAACGCTCTCTATAACATCACTTTCATTTTCTTGTATGAGTACATGAAGACTATTTCATACATTTCATAGCCACATTTACGGTTTGTGACCAGCTCCTGAAGGCTGGTGCTCGGCTAACTTTAGGTCTTTCAGTGATAGTTGTCAGTAAAGTGTCAGATTCATCTCGTATTATGTTGAATGTATGGCCTTGAGTGACAGGTCCTGCGGGTTATTCGTGAGAACACGCGCGTCGCTCCGCCTACACAGCTTACAATTCAAATACTCTTATTTAGGGCCAGCCTATTCTGAAAATCCGACGCCACGCAAGGGAAATCGGTCTGCGTCGTGCGGGGAGGGGGGGGGACCTGTCTCTTTAAGTTGGTGTCAAAACCGATTACAGCTGATCTCAACCGTGATTCTCTTTCGCCGTCTGTCTACCAGAAACGTTTACATTGCTCTGCTGCATGAGCGACGCGTATTCTTCTCCGTGTGCGAATCTTGTTTTTCATCTCGACTTGTTTTATTATCTTTGTTGAAAAGTTTCGTCCACACCAAAATGGATTGGGTTCCGAACTCGTTTGGATAAGTTGCCTTCGGGCTTCGCTTGGATATGAGTTTCACCGAACATTACACTTGAGCCAGGCAACTTTTCCGTGCGCGTCCGTCGTGTCAGTGCGTGTTTGTTTCTCATTGGAAAATCGGGACGGGGAAAATTCAAAGCATCTCTTGGGTATGGTGCCAAGCAAGTAAATACAAGTTAAATCGAGACGGAAAATGCAGAAGAGTGTTCGGTACAATGAGGGACACGCTCTGTATCTCGCCGTGGTTGCGCGCAAAGAGGGTACGAAGCGAGGCTACCTCAGCAAAAAGACAACAGAGAACAGCCGATGGCACGAAAAATATTTCGCTCTTTATCAAAACGTCTTATTCTATTTTGACTCCGATCAGAGCACTCGACCGTCTGGGATTTACCTTCTTGAAGGATGCACATGCGAAAGGGTGCCAGCGCCAAAAGTGTCAACAGTGGGCAAAGAGACGCTCGATAAGCAGGTGGGTAAAACGCAAACTGGCACTTCAGAAAGCTGGCAAACTTTCTTGTCCTTATCATAAACAAGTGCGATATTTTGACGGTAGTCATTCCCTCTGCTTTATCCGAATGAGTATTGAATAGGAGACGCACAAAGGAGGTCTAACTGATGGAGATGCGCCCACATCTGGACTCGACTGTTATATCACTTGGAGTGTAAATCTGGAGAATAATTAGACTGTATAAAATAACTTAATAATGACTTGTATTTTGATGTTTTATGTGTGACAAAAAATAGCGCTTGAGTAATTTTCAATTTCACAAGTCCAGTAATCGCACATTAACGAGCTCGTTATGTGTTGACAGGCAAGTTCAGCATTTTCTGATGATCTTACTGCATGTTTGGTCCCTCAGGTTGGGCTGTCTGACTTACAATAGAAGCTGCAATTAGAACGCCTGCTTACGTCATTGGTATGCAACACACAAGCTATGGATTCGTTTCGAAACCCAAGAGTTCTGTCATAGCCCACGCTTTGTTGAAACAGTCAATCAATTATAGAACACTAAACTTTAGTGAAACCAAGACGAGAGGCACAGTTCGCATTCGCACGTATTTTTCGCATTTGTTACAGACACGCACCCCAAGTGATGCGCTTAGAGCGATTTCCGTAGATTCAACGCTGCCATAAATAAAAGAATGACGCCTGTTGAATGCACAGCGCACGAGTGAAGAGATGGGTCTCTCACTTCTGCGGCAACAGACGCACCACGAGTGGTGCACTTCCCCAAGACAAACCTCACTTTCAACATATATATTTGACTTTTTATTCAATTGCTAGTTACTTTTCCAAATTGTAGAAAAAAGTTCCTCCTCGTCACTAATGTCCTTACTGGATGACCACAAACTGTTTTTAAGTGATCTACGCACCATTTCGTCATTTTCGTTTTCTCTTGGTGAACAGCCAAGTACAAATCAGCATTTTGTTTTAGATGGTTGTGATTTTCTTTCAAATTCAAATAGGCTTTGACAAAAAAAAATGTCATGAGTTCAGTCTGATTTGATCATCATCTTATTGGAGTCTACAGAATTTCCTCCTCTGCCTATTTCTCTCCCTGATTCTTGTGATAACTGATCCTTCTGTCTAACTCGTAGATGATGTGATCCCAAGTGCACAGCCTGATCCTGTAGTCCGAGTCCTATTCTAACCGTTGGTGCCCAGGCATAACACGAATGTCACCATTTAAATTTCATCATATGATGCAAATAGACTGGGAAGATCAAATCTGAGATACTTATGAAGGAATGACCCATCTTCTCATCTATGGTAATAACGTGAGAGAATATGTATGTCCGCTATTCAATCCGATACAAAGGGGCTTTTTCATACAGATTACGCTGTCTTTTATGGAATGGTTTAAAAGTTTTACCAGAAATGCAAAGTGCAGCAGGGTTAATGCTAAACCATTTCATTGCATCCATTTACTGGATCAAAGTATTCAAGTATTTTTTGTATGTTCCTGAACATTTCAAACAACTGTGACCATACCAGCAGAAGATCACTCAGATAATACCTTCACATTATAAACTGCACTCATATAAGCCAAGAATCTGTTGATGGTACAACATCTACAATGCATTTCATTTCGTACAATGCATGTGGTAAAGTGCACATGCAAGTCTTATGTCCTGTTTTTTTTTTAAGAATCTCTACGTTGTTGTTTCAATATTGATTTTATAATCAATTAAAGGTCTCACAGCCAGGTGTAACTCACTGACCCCTAGTGTGGAAATGAAAGCCGTTTATCACTTTGTTGGCTTGGGGAGAAGCATTTTATTACATTCTACATCTCTGCTGCTCTCCTAATGGAGTTATTTCTTCACATAAACTTGTTTATTTAATTAGCTTCATGCTTAAGAGCTTGCAACTGCACGACTTGAGAAATGGTTTGCGAGTTTTTGAAACAGCCAGAACGCTGTTTGTTTAGATTTGACATGCGCATAAAGGCCCGTGGGAGGATAAATAAATCTGCAAATGTGTTTTTTAAAGCATGGAGCCTCTTCTTTGCGAATGATTCCAGTAAACACGGTTAAGATACGGTACACGTTAGACTGTATCCTGACGCAATATCCCTCTTAGATAAGATTTGCAGTTGTTGCGATATGCAGCGCCAAGCTTCCTCACGATAATACACCCACAGACTCCCACACAGCTGCGTGTGTGTATGGCCACACACACACACACGGAGACACACAGTTCTATCTGCAGACTCTGCTCTGAATGGTCTCCACAGAGACTGAGAAACTAGAGAAAGAAAGAGAAGGGAAAATGACAAAGTAGGAAAGGCTTTGGCTTTATAGTTAAAGAGTTCGCTTCACAATTACAATTTGCAGCAGCGAAAGCGCAAGACAGTGTAGTTTTCCGAACAGTTTTTTTCTCAGTCAATTTTAATATTAAAGTGCTAGACAAAACACGATGGTAATAATGACAGCCACGAACAGTAGCTGAACTCGGATACGATTGTTCTGTTAGATGCTGAGAGTCAAACGTACAACATAATTTTAGTGAGAACCAAGCCATTAAAGATCAAATGTTAATCACATTAAAACTCCAACGCCGTGTCTAATCATATTGAAATCATATTAAGTATCGTGTTAATTATAACAGAGTCTCTGGAGCAAATGAAAACAGTAGCAGATCACGCGCCTTCCACTCAGTGCAGGTGATCAAAATATATCCCATTAGCTCTCTCCAGTCATGGCTATAATAGGATCACGTGAGGAGAATTCAGCGTCCTCATCTTTTCTTTCCCAGTGTGAATCTATCAACATGGAGCGGTTGTCTTCCGTCTTTTTAAAAAAGCCGTATACTTAAATTACGTACAATACTCGTACAACAGTATAGTAAGTCCACAAATCCGTTAAGGCTGGAAGTCTTTATTCGTTCCATAAAAGTAGCCGAAAATTACTTTGCAGAGTGTAAAAGCAAGTGTGATGAAGTGTGAAACTCCCCCAAATCAGAAGCCTTTTAATATGAAATGAGAACAATGTTCCAGTGTTGTACCTGATTTCACAACTTTACCGTGGTTTGCTGAATCGTTTGTCGCTTTTTGATTGTTTGTTTTAATCTACATCTAATGTAGATACATTCATTTCCAGTCTTTAATTTCAAATGAATTGTTTTTAAATGGTAATTAGAGCTACAGCAGTGTTGCTGTAATGCGGGTGAATATATGCAAGTATACTTTATTTTTGCAGGAAATGGTTTCTCTTGTGCAACCACAAGCATAGTCAGTACTAGGGAATGTGGCCCTGTGCTTTAATTTTTACACTTTGGCCCCTGACGGGGCTTTAATTAACTATTAATGATCTCCAGATAGCACATATTTGAAAGAGAGGAAGAAAAAAAAACCCCTCATGAACCTTTGCATACCTCATGAAATGTTTAAACCGTTAAAAGAAGCTGGCAAATGTTGTGACTGGATCACGCAACTGCTTTATGAAGCAAATGGTTGAGTGGTCACACAAAAAAAAAACAGCAGGCCTACATGATATTATATAATCAAGTAAATGTTTTATGGAAGCAAAGGTTAAATAGTTCAGTTAAAACTCACTTCACTTCCCAAATATGTCATCGGTTTAACACCTCTGTGTTGGAGGAACAACAATATCACCCTAACACCCACAGGAGGAATCTAAAGCCCTCCTGTTACCATTTAGTCTAGTTCCACTAGTTCCACTGCAAGCTACTTAAGATTCAGTCCAGTTCAACCATCATGTTTTTTTATTTCTTCCTCTCTCTCTCTGAACCTCTCTAAATTCATCTAAGGAGGTTATTTTAGGATAGATTTCAAAAAGCATATATTGGTATAAATGTGTGTTCAGTATAACAATAGTCATACTCATTAAGGCTCCTTGGGCTTCAAAAGTTGTCAGTTTAGCCTAATGGCTTCCCCTGGGTTTCCTGACTAGCTGTCAGTTTGATAAATGAGGTAGAAATGGGGCTACGTATTAGAGTGGGCTGTCTGTACAATCGCTGTGATAGGCTTGGATGATGATGATGATGATGATGACTCAAATGAAGCAGAGAAAGATATAAGCTAATGATAGTTGTCTTATTTCAGCACAGAGTTGATTACCCCTGTGATAAATTGAAGTTGTATTGTCAGTATTAAACACACACACACACACACACACACACACACACACAAATATACTCCTCCACAAAAAAGGAAAAATATGGGTCAGTTAAGTGCATTGTGTCAGATGCAATAGGCATTCTCTCTCCCTTTCTCTCATTCTCTCTGTCATTGTAGTTCCTTTGGAATATTTCTCTTTTGTGACTTATCTTTCCCCTAGTGGAAAGTTCACACAAAAAAGCAAAACAAAACAGCAAAACAAACAAACAAAACACAAAACACCTGTCGCCAATACGGAGAGTTGTTGGACGCACAAAATCTCTCTCCAAAATGTAATCCAAAGCCAGGATCGCAGGACAACCGAGACACGACAATTATCTGACCACTGAGGGCAAGACTAAGAACAGGCAAAGATAAAAAGACTAGGGTCAGAACCCGGCAGGAGGAAGGCTAATTGGAACAGGGATGCTAACAGGAACAATATTAAGTTGGAGTAACATGACTTAGAGCAGTCAAAGGAACTGAGAGACTTCGTAAAGGACACAGGCAAAACCAGGAGGAAATATATACAAAGGACTAATGGGTAAATGAACAAGAGACATTTGTGAGGTGAACATTGTGATATGTCGGAGTAAACAGGGGTCTGATTGGTCAAAGAGAAGGAAGTAAAGACAGAGGCGTGGCTTCAAACCTTTTTCTGATGCTCATCTTTTGTTTGTGGTTCCATGAACAAGTATTTTTGATGATTTATTATTCCATATTTTTTTAATTGCCCCTGTTCATAGTTTAAATCGTCTGTGTCATTTATTATTTCAGATTTTCTTTATTTATCTATGTCTGTACATCTTGTTCATTATTCATTGAATGGCCTTGTTAGTACTGTATGAACTTGCTACTGAGGACATCTGGTGAATACATTGTTCCAACACTTCCACAGTTGCCTTTGGAGAGACTAACGGTGTGAGGGTTGGTTAAAGCTGGATATCTGAAGGAAACGATATGTATGAATGTGTAATTGGGGGTTGCTTAGAACCAGCTTTTAGTTGAATCTTGCCCGCTCGTCACTTTCAAACTCCAATCAAGTGCCTTAGCTTGCTGTTCTGAAAGACTGACCTGTACTATTCTAGTAGTTAACAGCATTTCCAGAAACAAACACACACACACACACACACACACACAAAAAGAAACTACTTCCATTTCTCTAATCAGAACAATGCATTGTGGGTGGTATACAAAAAAATGAAGAGGGATGTATTTTATGTCAGTGTAAAAAAACAAAACAGAACTGAATCTGTGAAGCCGGTTAAAGATTAAAGAATGTTTTCTCTCGTGCTGATTAGAGTTTGGCAGTGTTTGTCTGTTGTATGGTCTCGTGTTATGTTCTCCCAAAAACAGCTGATTGCTGTGACCAATGTGTTTACACAGTTGTTTGTCGTAACCTGTTTATGTTATAGTCGTTAACATCACCATTAATATTCATGAATTCATTTCATGAATGAATGAAACTAACACCTTCTCCATTCACACTATAGTGCCCATGTGCATCTCTGATTACCACAAACAACATCAAAGCAACAAATTCACCCTGGACTGGAGGTTTACTTTGGCAGCCAAAGGCTCACCTGGTTGATATTAATATTTTACCACCTAATGACTCCAATTATAGTGGTCATTGCCCCCCTTATAAAGAACAGAGCTCCTACATTAGTCTGTTTTTCCAGTTGGGGGAAGGAAAGTAGACAATGAAAATCTCCCAAAACAGGCTGCAGCCTAAATAGGATAAATGTTGTATGGAAAAGAAAAAAAAAACCCACGATCAACCGTTTGACCTTTTCATCTACTGTATCTCATTTTCTGCCCTCTGTTATTGTTTTAATGATTCTGGTTTCATTTAGATAGGGCACAATAACATTTTTTTTATGACATGAACTGATATTATAAGCAAGATAATGGGGGCAGAGACAAAACGTTTGTGTATGGAAAACTGGGAGGGACCAGGACACGTCATGCCCTAAGTCATGGCCTTAGATTAGCGATGAAATTTTTCATTATAATGGATCAGATTGGAAAACAGGTTTGAAAAAACACATTCTGGATCTGCTCTTGATGGCAGATTGTAAACTGGGATAGGCAAGAAGGGAACGGTGGCACGATGAAAATATATGCCCATATTTGGATAAGATATTCGTTTTGGCCCTCATGTTGGGCAAACAATTCCCCTTGGGTCGTATGATAAAAACTGGCTTTCAGCTCCAGTATATTTTGGAGTCTGTCTGTCATGCACAGCGCCGATCCAAAACCCTTTTCAGATTTTTCAGCGTTCGTGATTATTGCAAATTCAGGGCGAGCCTCACAGATTTTGATCGGAATGCATGGGAGATAGGGACTAGCATCACTCTAATCCGCTTATATGGGATACAGCAGTGAGTCACAAACTGTGGCCATCCATAGCATTGATCTTTTGTAAGCTTCTATTTCTTTGCTAATAATGCATGTCATTACAATGTAATGAAGACTGTAATTGCATATCAAAAGAGTCTACGCTTGATATGAATGAAATAAGTTTTTTTAATTAATTTGGTGGAGGTTTAAATTTACAACACGTAACGGATATTAGTAATGAATTGTAATGTAACCAGAACAATGAAGTGGCATCTCTAAAATAGTTGTAAGTGCTCAAGAAAAATTAGAGCCGAATTATCAAAGAAAAGAAAATGCATGAAAGGGCCCAGAGATTACCCAGAATGCTTTTTACTGTCACCGTGAAAAGCATCACCGATAACTATTTAGAGGCGGGGTTTCATCACCGCTGGGTGAGGTCACCAGGAGATACCACTGCCCAGAAGCCGCAGACTTGGCCTGTCTGATGAGTTTGATTTATTTATTCAACATCAGCGTGACTATATAGTGTGGTGCTTTGGCTCTAACGTGGCAATTGGAAGGGTCTTAGCGACATGCTAATCAAGGAGTGGAGTGAGCTCAAACAGGAACTCCAGAATGAGGATGATCATCCTGCTTCCTCTGCAGTTGGGTGTCTGACCTCTGTTCTCTGAAGTCTTGACCACCATACATGTTTTAGCCTGCACCTGGTTCGACATGCTGTTTAGAGCGGCATGTTTTTTTTACATATCAGCACAAGCAAAAGTGAGTTAACATACAAACTGGCTGTTATAATACTTCCCATTGCTAATTTTTTTTGTCATAAATCATTCCGTAGCAATTTAACAAACAGCCCATCACCTAATGGTCACTAATGGTAAAAAAAAAAAAAGAAAAATTCCCTAGCTCATTTGTCTGGTCTCTGTTAGCGTTATTAACATTGTGGCTCCTCTGCTGCTAGCCTGCTCATTCCTCCCTCTCACCCCAGATTGCTAATTATGTCATTCTCCATTTGCCTGTGGGCACGCGGATGGGCACAGCTGGTGCGCAACACTTTATGTTTTTAACAAAACATTGCCTATGTCTCTCTGATGCTGCTGAATGCTGCTAAACTCTTATCTCATGCTAATTTTTGTGACAGCGGGCGCGCTTTAGCCAGCATTTGCAGTATCAGATGGTAAAAGACTTGATGTAACTAGCGGTCCAGAAGCACTGTAATAAAAAAATCAGATCTGGGCTTCTGGAAGCAGGCAGATAGCCCCAAGGCTTAAATCATTGCTGAACCGGCCCCAATTTTATAATTTTAGCAAAATGGTTGGAGGGACCATATCCCCTCGGTTTTTTAATCATTGATAATAGCCGGCTATTTTCAGCGCTGCAGCCATTCATTTTTTTTCATAGGGGCCTTTCGCGAGCACCTCGGTCGCGGGCACCTTAAACAAAAAGGATGATCTCATTTTCATACACTTTTAATGCATTGAATGGATGAATGGAGCGTGTGTCTCTACTGTTTCAGTGTCGTTATGATCTGGATTTAACAGAGACTAATCATTGCTGCCTGGTACTGTTTGATTTTACGTCCGGTTTGCCTAAGAATCAGTTTTATGATTCACCTAAAATGATTTCTGAGGAAAAAAAAAGGGCTATTTAATGCCCGGTTAGTCTTCACATAGGGAAGAGAACGCTCGTTTTTTTTTTTCTTTCTTTCTTTCTTTCTTTCTTTCTTTCTTTCTTTCTTTTTTTTTTTTGACAGTTTTATGGGGAAAATGTAAGAACTGTGTTTTTCCTTTTTCACGATAAGGAGTCAGAGCAGACATGCTTAAGTTAATCAGCCATTTCTCAGGGCTGAAATTTTTAATTGCTGCCACTAGACACGTCATCCGTCTACCCATACAATCTTTATTCTGCCGCGACGTGACTGCTGCCATCCATTTCCGGAAAGATCTTTTAATCTCTTTCTTGGGTTAAGCTAAAGACAGAAACTGAAATATGTTGTACTGAGGCCCTCTGCTTAATTCTAGTGTCAGTAGGCAACTTGTGGTACATGGTCTACTGCCCCAAATAAGTCCTTTTTCTTTTTGTTCAAGAGTTTGAGAATGACCACGGCACAGCTGTGATTTGTACGACGCAAGTTAGGTCTATTGACAGCAGAAGAATACCTGCTTAGGCCTTTGGTGTTTATCAAGATTGTGTTATTCTTACCATAAAACATTTTCTTTGGGTTTCGTCGTTGCAAGCGTCCGTGTGTTTGCGTGGAGCTTCTACACAACCCGTTCGGGTCGATAGATGCTGATATAATTTGTCATAGCGGATGTGGTCGATGCATTCCTGACACAGTAATTAGTTTGCTTTTCTTATGCCTGTGCAACAGAGAGAGAGAGCCAGCCAGTCTTCTTCACAAAGTGATTGCCAACATCCATCAAACCAGCGCTGGAGCCCTGGCCCCACCGAAGGAGTGTTTAGATAGTTTAAGACTTCCCTCTTATCCACTTCATCAACCCAAGCGGTGTGAAATGTCTGACACTAATTGCACAAAAGAGCCACAGATTCCTTCGCTTGTCATTACTTCAGACAACACCACTGGGTCCCTGTTGTTCAAAAAAAAAAAAAAAAAACCTTTGGTCTTCCGGCTTTCTGCTGGGGGGGATAAGCTCCATCTCTTTAGAGATTAGAGATGTTCCTTTTTGTCAGTATAATTTGATGATATAATTTGTCAGACTATTCTTTTAAGCCCTGAAACAGAGAGAAAGAGAGCAAGCAAGATAGAGAGAGAGAGAGAGAGAGAGAGCAGTCAGAAAAAAAAAACCCATACCATCTGCTCTTAGTGGGTGGTAAAATGGAACAAGAGCTGCAGTCTCTCGGTTGGGTGGTGAGGTCTGAAAGCGCTCAGTCTGGCATGTCCCTCTATCATTGTGCTTCATAACGGACACTGGTACAGCTCTCATCGTCCTGTGGGTTGTTGAGCACTCATTCAATGGGTCAAGTATTCCTTGAGAGTCCTATTCCATGTAATACAACGCTGCTCGGTGAAGCTCTGTAGAATGGCGTATAAAACTGCTGTCATTAGAACTTGTGAATGTCCATGTTGAAGCTTTTGCAGTTTTGCGGTTGCATTCTTTCATTCTTTTATTTTCCGAGCCGCTTATCCAAATTAGGGTCACGGGGTGCTGGAGCCCATCCCAGCACTCATTGGGCAAAAGGTGAGGGGAAACACCCTGGACAGGCCGCCAGTCCATCGCAGGGCAGACACACAGACAAACATTCAAGCACACATTCACACTTAGGGGCAATTTAGCATATCCAACTCACCTGGCTTACATGTCTTTGGACTGTGGGAGGAAACCGGAGCTGCCGGTGGAAACCCGCGCAGCCACGGGGAGAACATGCAAACTCCACACAGAAAGGGCCCTGGTCAACTGGCCAGCAATCAAACCCAGGACCTTCTTGCTGTGAGGCGACAACGCTAACCACTGCACCGCCATGCCGCCTTCACCAGGGGCGCAACTAGCGGTAAGCCGGCAATGCGGTTGCATTGGGGTGCATGACAACTGGGGGCCCATGAACATGGGCTGCTTATCTATTTTCACTCCTTTCCTATAACGTACGGCAGTCTGTTGCCTCTTACTCGTGGCCTAATAATATAATTGTGGTTTCAGCTGTGCAGTGCGTTTCACTGTTGTCGGTCATTTTAAAGCTGCGTGCCTCAAAATTCTTCTCCCATTTGCTACTGATGTGATGTCACCGCGTGTTCTGGTTGAGTGAGATGGGCTGGGGGCCCGCCTCGACCATCCTGCGTCGGGGGCCCGGTGTTGGCTCGGTACGCCCCTGGCCTTCACGGTTACATTCCCTCTTCAAAAAGCAGGAGACCCTTTCCTCGTGTCCGTTACACTTGGCCTTCCGTGAACCGCAAGTGTCAGTTTTATGGGGTCTTGTAACGAATGAATTGGTGGATTGTGGCCAACCCCGGCTGTTGTTGTAAAGATAACGGCTGACAAGCTGTGTCATTGATCTGAGACAATATGAGATCTCAATAAGAATCTGCCATGTTTTTGAGGAGCAGTGTGAGAGTGTTAGAATCTAGTAGTTTTTGTTCCACACAAATGGCTAACATTAGTGATTTTATTGGCCTTACTGTCAGGCAGCTGGAGTCACTCTTTTTTTTTTCCCCTCTTCCCTCCTTCTTTTACAAACCTCTTTTTTTTTTGCTTTCTCTAATGTTAGTCACAGCCATGCCAATGTGATAAGAAATTGAGCTCACTATCTGGTTGGTGGAGAGACATGCTCAGTTTGTTCTCCGATGCTGAGAATGCTTTTGACTTCTAAAACTCGACGCTGAGGACGGGGTATCTCAGATCCAGATATTTTTCCCTTATGTAACTACCGTTCTCTTTTATTTCAAGTCAAACAAATGAACAGAGCCATGGCACCCTTAAGTGTATAACGAAGAGATAAATGAATCAAAATGCAAAAAAAAAAAAAAAAAAAAATGCTTGCGCTGCGAAGATCCCGTTACCGTGGTAACGAGATTTGTTAGGCACAGAGACAGAGTTTAAAAATACGCTCGACACTTGTTAAGAAATGTTATGCAACAGATTCCCTGCCCACCCATTTTTCCCTCCTGTGAAAAAAAACAAAAAAAACCTGTGCAAATCGTTGTTGTGGTTCTGCACAGTCTCAATATCAGAAAAAAAAGAAGAAGAAGCAGCAGATACGGGCAAAGAGAGGAGAAATTTCATTCCACCGTTGCTGACGGTGTCCCTCTAGTCTAACCTCCCCCGCTGGACCCAGGGCGTGGTGGATAAGCCCCGTGGTGCTTGCAGGTCGTAGTAGTTACAGTTCAGTGGCTCCACGCGCTGGCCCCATGCACTCTCTCGCAGAGGCAGTAAAGAATAAAGCTGAGAGAATACACACAGGCTTGGCCTCTGTGTTTGCCCAGTGACTAAGAATAGAGTCACTGTTGGTAAATCTGTGCCCCAGGTCATTGCCATTTGAATAAAAGCCCAAGTTTTTTTTTTCCTTCTTTTTCACAAATGTATGGTGTGTGTGTGTGTGTGTGTCTGTAAAGAAATAGGTTAGGAAGTCAGTTAGTCAGGGATGTGCAAAACGGATAAAACAGAGATAACTGGATCACAGTGTCTCTGATAAGGGAGGACGAGATATTGCTCTGTTGGGACCAGAGATGGAAAGAAAAAATTTTACACATGTTGAAATCTGACAAGGTACATCATGCCCCCAGCGGCTAAGCTGACACAATTTTTTTTTTTTTTTTTAAATTATAGTTGTGATTTTTAGACAAACGCGAGAGAAAACGTTACCTAGCGACTTGAGCCATAACTATTCTCCCTCAATAAGCCTAATAAACTGGTGAATCAAATTCACTGACCAAATTTTTTTTTTTAAAATGTGGTTTGACTCTTTTTAATTAAAGTTTCTTTCAAACTAAAAGCTTTAGAAAGGTAGGCTCAAGCGAGATTAGTTTTGGGGGCAGGTTTTAATGGACATGTCTCTGCAATGTTAGTACTCAATCCACTGTCATTGTGTTTTAGATTTTAGGATTTTTTTTTTGTAGGATTTCAGTAATCCAACCTGATATGACACACAGATTATGTTGCTGTGACCAGGGCAGGAAACACGCTTTGCACTCACGGTTGGGTCTTTGTCCCGGGTCTCCCCATACAGCTATTACATCGCAAGGTTCCACGCAATGAAACATCTCCAGATTAATTTATGACTGGCCTCCTGTTGCTTGGAAAATTTTAATTTGAGAGACTCACTGTACGCACTGTTTGATGTCACCTGCGCTAATTAGTAAGAAATAAGCAAAGAGTACTTACGATGCAATGCCAGATGTCTGGCGTCACAAATGTCATTTTGGCATTTGGAAAAAAAAAAATCTGCTTTTTTTCTATCTCTTTGAATGTTTGGAGGGAAATGCTAATCCTGCTTAATCTGGACAACAGAAAGTAGGCTACAAATGTTACAAACTATACAGTTGTTTCAGATGTTTCTGGACTGCAAAAAAAAAAAAAGAAGAAGAAGAAAAAGAAAAGAAAAAAAAAAGATTCCCATAGTTTTCAAGCTGAATTTTCTTGTTCAACGCATTTTTAGATATGGTATCTAGAGGTTAGAAGTTAGCCACAAGCTCTTAGCATTTTCTCAAGCTAACTTTAAGCATTTTCTCATGCTATCAGACCATCAAATTTGGCTAACCTATTTGTCAGTGTTGCTGGGTACTCAGTTACAGAAAATCTGGACACTAGCCTGACTGCTTTAGTAATTTTTCTCAGTTTCCTATTATCAAAAATATTTGAACAGTGAAAAATTCTCTATGTGATGAATGTGAGTCACCAAGTTGGAGTGAAAAATGCGATAAGCTTTTCTAATGCAACCAAAAAGCATGTTTTAGTACTCTCTCGAACCCTCACTGGGCTGCAGGATCGTGAATGCAGAAAGGATGTGAGCGAGAGAGAGAGAGAGAGAGAGAGAGAGAGAGAGAGGGAGAAAGAGAGATATGTTGCTGCATTAAAGTAACATTACTCAATAAGGTTAGTGTTTGGGATTGGGATTTACTGCTAATCCAAGGCTGATGTCCGTTTGAACCTTTCTGAAACATTCTAGGTAATCTTATAAAATATGACTTTTGGGTAAATTCTCTCTTTAACTCTGGAGCTAAAAAAACCACATGTAAGTCTAACTTTGTGTGTGTTTGCATGCACGGTGAAAAGAGTGCATTGTATAAGAACAGAGCAGAACCATCCTATTGTTTACTTACCAGCAATATTCATAGAAAGGTCTAGAAAGACAAAGCTACAGAGACTGCAAATAGCTCCAGAGAGACTTATGTAAGACTGCTCTTGCATGTCTGCAGTGCAAACGAGCAAACACTTAATCCCTTGAACTTGACTTCAGCTGCGGCACACGCGCACACACACACACACACACACACACACACACACACACACACACACACACACAACTGACACAAATGAACTGACATTTTCATACCGAATCTGATGTTAAATGTTGTGACAATATATTTTTGTTTTGTAACTAAGGAAAGCTAACTAATTAACTAAGATTAAGGTGGTCCTTAGAGGCCCCCTCAAAGCAGTGCCCAGTGGAGAAACATCTCAGTGCTTACTTGTAACATAAACCAGTAAATTTCCCAACCACTCTTCTTATATTGTGTCACTTTGGATCAGTCAAAAGTATGGAACTCAAACCCATTTTTCTGTTAGCATCACAACCATGGTATTTAAGCAAAAAAAAAAAAAAGTTTGATTATTTTCTTGATTTAATGTAAATTTTAGCAGCATAGAGTTACAATATAATTAATATTTTTGTTGTTGTTGTTGTAAATCAATCAAAAAGTAAAAGATCATTTATACAGAAAGAACAAAATTGAAGTTCATGACTAAATTGAGGATTGAGTTATCCTACTTAAGGCCTGGTTTGCTGGTGACATCTGGCTTATTCTGTGTAGAGACTGATTTGATTGACTGTTATTGGCTCAAACCTCGGAAGGATCAAACAGAGTTCCTGCAGTGCAGCTATTTCACATTAATACAAAACTGTGAGAATCTTAGAATGAGGACTAGAACTCTCAAAGCTTGAGCCAAAATGGTGATTTTTCGCTCGTCTGTTTACGGTGCACTACTCGGTTGCTGTAGGTCTGGAAGGGTCTCGAGGTAAAAAAAATTTGCAAGGGAAACTCTACCTCCTCTACCAAAACAGGCCAATTCTGATATTAATCCATTTCAAATTCTCATTAAAGATATTCGCTTGGCTCATTCTTCCACACAGAGAGAAAGGCCAAAACCCCAGAACCGCACGCTGACCTATCCCTAAACCTTTGTATGTTGCGTGGTGTGGTTAGTGAACCACGGAGCATTTGACCCGTCAACCTATTACAGTTGCTCTTTAATTAAGCCTCTCCATTGCATCTTTCTTCTTTGCAAGCACATTGCCAGTGTCTCGTGTCTTCATTAAGTATTCACTCGTTAATCTTGGTATCGGGGCAAAATGACCACTTCAGTTTAATTGCTTGATGTTTGAATAGGGATAGGGTGACGATAGGTTACATACTTGAGATGATTTTTCCTACGTCACGTCTCTTATAAAAAAAACAAAAAACAGCTGTTTGCCACAAATGTGGCAACATATTCATGAATAACCTTTCTCACAACATCACCATTGATGCTGTTAACAGCATCACAAATATTCATGAATAACCTTTCTCACAACATCACCATTGATACTGTTAACAGCGGGATCTAGACCAGAACGCAACGTCTCGCTTTTAAAAAGACGGAAAGCATACACCTACACACAAATACAGATCTCTTCCCTCGAAACTGTTTTCAGAGGCACAATTAGTCTGGTTCTACAACCTTTGCAGAGCACTAATTAACTCTCTGCATTAAATGCTATGGCTCTTTTGGTTGACAGATGTGGTTCCGTGGTTCTTTTGATGACACAGAGTGTCTGTCCTCTCCCCCCTGAGGGATCATTACCACTAAAGGTGATTCAGTTTACTGTACATCTGGTGTGTAGAGTGGAACAGTGTTTATTTGCCAGTAGCCTCAGGTTGTATGAACATACCATTCACAACTTCCTTCCAATTTCTGTAATCCACCCTTATGGTGGAGTTGCTGCCATTGGGAAGCACTTAATTTAATGCGTGTAACCATTTCATTTTTCTTTTTATTTACATGCAGGGGGTGTTTTTGATGTGGGTATGATGTAGGGACAGACCTCATAGTTTGATTTGACAGTAGATTGGTACTGTATCAGTTCTGGTTCTACTGTGGTTTAGACTGGCAGGGCAGCACGGTAGCACTGTTGCCTCACAGCAAGAAGGCCCTGGGTTCGAATCCTCTCTGTGTGGAGTTTGCGTGTTCTCCCTGTGTTTGCGTGGGTTTCCGCCGGGTGCTCCGGTTTCCTCCCACCATCAAAAGACATGTAAGTTAAGGTTAAAACTCCTGTCAGTGACCTTGACCAAAGCACTGGGAAAAAGAACTGGAGTTGCTCCCTGGGCGCTACGCTGCAGCTGCCCACTGCTCCTAGCTCCTAGTGCGTGTGTGCTCACTGCTCCTAGTGTGGGTGTGTAGGATGGGTGAAATGCAGAGGTTGAATTTCACCGCTCACTGCTCCTAGTGTGTGTGTGTGTGTGTGTGTGTGTGTGTGTGTGTGTGACCATTAAAATACTTCTTCTTCTTCTAGACGTGTAATAATATGTCATAGCGACACAGTTCATTGGTCTGATATCTGATTTCAGTGAGACTCCGTTTGGTACAGCAAGCTGTGACACATTGTAGAGTCCCTCTATTCACCTAGACAGTCGTCATGAAAATTTACACAAATTTCTTGTCGTAACTACAAAGTTCTTCTAGTTACGTTATGTTTGGTGCATACATTGGTATTTACAGTTGACAGTAAAAATGCGTATTGTTTGTTTGATGCTGTGTAAATGGATTGCTGCATAGTACGTTGATAAATCTACATGTACTGGAGATATGCATTTTTCTGAGGATTGTATTGAATTGTATTGTAATGTGTGTTTTCTGTCCACAGCATTATTTCCTCATTGTGTTCGGACACGATGGCCAAAAACCTTTGGAGCTACGAACGGAAGAGGAGACGGAGTGTGACGAGTGGGTGGACGCCATCCAGCAGGCTAGGTGTGTGTGCCTGTGCGATTCTGATTAAGGGGCTGAAGTGTACGGGAACGTACCAGCCGCACGATCGATTCAGATAACAAAATCTATTTTAGAAGATAAACTTTGCTTAGCCAGTCTCGTCTGATGATGTCTCTGTATCCAAGATATTATTTCCTCTTTGTTTATTGCTCTGTCATTGTAGGTTGAGACACAGGCTGCAAAACCTGCTTAAGTTTATCAAACCGACACCGTGGATAGTCAGTCTTTGCATCCATGGGTCCAACTTATTAATGCAAAGGCAATAACTGTCTCCCGAGCCCAACGTTCATTTAATAATGATAATAACAGCAATAAAAGAAATGAAATAGTGCACTTTTAATATATCCAAAAGTGAATATTATTTGGTTATGAGGGGCTAATTACGTGTCTTTTTGGTGCTTCCTGACCGAGCAGGATATCTCCCCGCTGAAAACCGTAGAATATCATCTAAACCCACAAGCGCTTTGCACATTTATTCCTGTCACTGCAAACCAGCCTTGTGCCACATAAACAACATTAAAGTTGACAGCAGTGCTTTGCTTTCCCCTCTAATACACTACACTAGAGACTAAACTAAAGTGGCACTTTTTTACACATCCAGAAACTCGTCGGTCTTGAACCCCCACCCCTGAGCTCCACTGTTCCCTTTTCTACACCGCTGCAAGGGCATGTCAGCTCAGCTCGGAGATAATGTCTAGAAACACCTGTTTTTTTTTTGTTGTTGTTTTTGTGGTACGGCAGAGTCCCTGTACGTGTCATGATTTTCTCTCACGTAAGCTTCCTCACTCTTAATTGGTCCTCTGAAAGTCTTTTAAACGGCAAGTCTTTGAAAGGCGTAAAAGACTCTGCGTTTCTCTTTGCCACATTAGCTTTATCTTCGGTTCTTTTGCCTTCCCCTCTGCAGTTCGCTGATATGTCGTAGTCACTTGACTTTCTCGAAGCGCGTGCACCAGATACAGTGAAAGAAAATTCAAATGAATTTCATTTATGATGATGTCAATAAATTAGACTTTCATTCTGCCGGTGTTCATTCACTCGCCATCTGTGACTTGAGACTCGCAGCTTCTCTAGAGGTTTTATTCTCTGCCTGTTTTTTTTTTTTTTTTTTAATAAGAACTAGACGCAGCCACAGCATGTGGATTCGCATTATGCAGGAACTCTCCTGGACTAGAGAATGGATTAGTGTATTTCTCCTGGCCAGATGTGACTCTTAACATCTGGTACAAACCCTTGTGTATCCCAGACCCCACTCCTCCCCAACCTGCAGTTATTCAAGAAAAGAAAGAAAGAAAGAAAGAAAGAAAGAGAAAAGGAACATAAGCAGCAACTGTGAGGACTTTCAAAGTTGATATATGATATGTCTGCCTATGACATGTGATAAATAGGAAGAAGCTTGGCTAGGGAGCGTCCATAAATTTCATTTGATTGTTATTTTTCAGTCCATTGAGAGTTAAGTTTTCTGGAATGTTACAACTTCATGGCGCTGCGTACGAATGTCCAGGTAGATTGTTGTGGTGTTAGGAATCGAGCAAATATGGTAGTCTGACTTCACTGGATTTCCATTTGATGTTTAAGGCGCTTCTTAAACATAGCATTTTTTGACAAGGTTAAATTCATGAATTGACCTACTTTCCTTTTATCCCACTTCCCAAAAAATACACAAAGCTTGTACACACAAAAATGAGCATTTTTGCCCCCAAATTCCTTTGTTTATAGGACGTCTTGCTCATTTTTTATCTATCTCGTCCAAACTTCAGCTACTCTGACATCATCATCGAGCGTGAGGTCCTCATGCAGAAGTACATTCATCTGGTGCAGATTGTGGAAACGGAAAAGGTGGCAGCCAATCAGCTGAGGACGCAACTGGAGGACCAGGACACAGAGATTGAGCGGCTAAAAGCTGAGGTAGACTTTTTTTTTTTTAAGGATTTAGAGCATTAACCTAAAGTTCTCGGGTGGGAGGGGTGGGGGGGTTGGAAATGTTTACATACATGTACAACTGCAAGGGATCTTAAAGAATTTCGGAATCGCTAACTTAGTTACTAAATCTGATGGAACAAGACACGTCATTGAAAATCTGTAATTTCCATTGTTCATTTACCCCTCGTCTCATTTCACCGAGAAACTTGTCACCCTAAATGACCAGGACTGGCGGGATTGGTCACCATGGGGACAAGAAATCAGGTCACAGTATTGACATTTTTGGATCAAAAGCATGAGGGGCTTTTCTAAAGCAGAAATCAATGTCCAAAATAATAAGAAACATGGAAGAAAAAAAAATCATCACATCGTTCCCTGGCACTTGCTGCCATATTAATCAATCCAATTGATCTTCAGTACAGGGTTAGCAGCAGAATCTGAGTGATATGATCAGTACATTGATACCCAGGCGTAGGATTCAACATAACTAGAAACTCAGATGGTTTGCTGTGATCTGTCTAATGAAAAAAGCCTTTTTCCAATGATTACCACCACATGTGTCAGCAGAATCTAATTACACTGAAACAATCTGTTCACAATTTTCAGTCAAGTGAGAGCGGTTCAAGAATGGTAAGATGTGGTTGTCTGGGAAAATGCAAAGGAAAACGTCCATAATTCACTCAAAAATCAACTGAAGAGTAAATTGGACGGAATTCATGACGCAATGACTGTTTCAAGCAATACATAACTTCAGTTTCTATTTGGTCTGAACACACTGGTCACCTTCAAAAAAGAAGATCCTGTATCTTTCACTGAATTCAAGGCTTGGTCTGAGTATACCAATCTAATTTTAGATTTGGCCTTTTTTTTTTTTTTTGCATAATTTGTTTGTCATAATTTCCTGTGTGGCATTAATATGTGCTGAAGTAACTGACATTTCAGTTTCAATTATGAACACAAACTGTCCACATTTAAAGGTTCAGCCCTCCTCTGTGCGTTCTAATGTTAAGACACGCTTTCGTCTAGGGAGAGAATATGTTCTAGAATATTCAGCAGCATTTGGCTACAACATATGATCATTTTGTGAAATGTGTCATGTTGAGAAATAAAAAACTGGCACGTTTTTACCAGGATAACTGTTATTTTTATTCCTGATAACAGTCAGAAATCCCCCAAATTTGTTAAATTATTTGTTAATTGTATAATCAAATATTTATTCCCAATGTGTTATATTAAACAGACTTCCCAACATAAATAAGTGATGTGAACAAAGGAACAATTGTTCTGTTATTGAAAGGATCAGTCTTACTAATGAGAAGATGCTGGTTCAGAAGCAAACTATGAATAATTTACCAATATGACTGTTATTTCACACAAGAAAATGTTTGGACCTCGTCCTTTTGTTCCCGCAGGAATCATTCATGGAACATGCTGAGAACAGCAAAGAGAAAAAATCCATATCATTTGTTCAATACCATACGTTCACCGAAAAGGATGTACCATAGTAAGCAACAGTAATGTAGGCATAATCACTGGTTCAGTATGAAGAAGAGTAAAGACATACATCAGGTAAACACGCTGGGAAAAGTGTCTCTGGAGGAGATTGTTTTAGAATGGCATACTGAAGATAGGAAAATGAAAGGCAACCACATTGCAGTTTTACTCTACAGAAGTGTTTACTTTGTAAGTAAAACACACAGCATTCTGGGGTATTTTTTTTTGGCACACTAAGATCTAAAAAAAAAAAATGAAGGTAAGAATTTTAGAGCACTTAAGTGCAAATCCATCTCTCAGCAATGCTATTTGTTTGTTTTTGGTTTTTCTTTTTGCAGTACACACCTTCTGTTCTAGAAGGCCCTCGGAACCAGTAGCATTATTAGACAGATGTTTAAAAAAGAACGCGACGCACCAAAAGGAAAAAGCCCAGATGTCGCCTTGACAACCCCTAACAGCAATCACACCTACCCATATGGAAAAATATAGCACACATCATCATACAACACATATTTTATGCCATGTTCTGCACTCCCATCCCTTCACAAGAAGCCATTCTCCTTTACATCCTTTGAAATAAATAAATAAAGATTTTTTCCAAGTATTTTCAATGAATTGCACAATTCCCCCATATATTTTCATATATATATATATCACATATAACAGTGTAGTGTATGCCAGTATAATTCACACATTCATACTGACTTATCCCTACATTTAACATCAGTATCAGACCATACCACATGTGTTCTACAGTGAGAGACCATCATGTGTAATAAATTATGACGGTGAATATAGCATTGTATATACACATACATTTCATATTCTTCATCTTCTTTATTCTTATTCTTATTAGTCATAGTCGTAGTAGTGTCAGTGTTTTATTATTATTATTATTCTGTATGAGTGTAGAGAGAACCCCTGTCACACACAGCCTCAACAATGACTGTATAAATTGCTATCAAATATTAGTATAGTAACCATACTGAGGTCTTTGTGTTTTCAAGTTCATGTCTGCAGTGTATGCTCTCCGATGGGTGAGACAAGGAACGTTAAAACCACAATTTGCATACAAAGTAAATAGCTGATGTTTGCCGTGACAAACTGTTTTGATGGTCCATGCTGAATGAAAGGAGAAGATTGTCTTTGATGAGGAAGTTAGATTGGTATCTCTCACAACTCCACAATGGCCCATGTTTTGTATGACTGAATATTCACGAGGGAACATTTGAATCTATTTGATTTGAGTTGCGCTGTACAGCTGTCAAGTTTGCCTGTTTTATTCACGCGGTGTGCAAACTCATTCAGTAGCGGCGAAAAAGGTAATTGCGTTATGAAGTTCTCCGATGCCGCAGCCATAACGGTCTAATGGAGATGGACTCTTATGGTATTACAAACCATTTTCTCAATGTCAGGAAAACAGAGGGAACAGTGTTCCTCTTCAAGCCTCTCAGTGATCCCTCATGTATGGTTGTTTAGAACCAGAGCATAGCACAGGTTAGTTTCTACATTCATCTGCTACTTCACACTGATGACAGAGTGTGTGGGTAGACAGTTTTGGATTTAAGGTCCAGTAATACATACGCCTCCTAATCATACTGACAGGTATTGGTTCCAGTGCAAAAAAATAAAACTGCTTCTCTTTTAACATTCTGTAATTGAGCGCATGCTACTCTATGGCATCTTATCATGGTTTGGCTCTCGGTTTAGTCCTAATACTTCATTACTCACTTCAGCCATGAACATTTGTATCATCCCTGAACTCTACAAGTAGTATTTGAAGAAACCATCTTTAGGCAGGGCAAGATGAAAAAAAAAAAAAAATTAGATTCTGCCCACGTTCTATGCTGTGAATTCCAGCTCTTCTCCTTGGGCAGATGCATCAAAGCCCCTCAGTATAAATTTATCAAACACAGTCTCTCCTCTTGTTTCCAAGCCCATTCAATCCATTCAAGCCCTCAACACAAAGAAACGAGCTCAGCATTATGTTAAGTAAGTTTATGAATAGTATTTTTTTTTCCCCAGTAAATGCACAGCATTATGGGAAAGAGGTGAAAGATTGGTTTGTATGTAGCATGTGTGTTATGTTTGTATATGACAAAGTAGATGTGTCTGCCAACATGCCAGGACACTGAACAATCAAGACTAATTTCCTTTGGGGCAATAAAAAGTTTATCTCATCATAACTCTGACTGGGTACTTCTCCTAGTCAAATTCTCTGCTGGTCGATGCATATCAGTGAACTGTACGTGTGAACTGCTTAAAATGCTTTCGTATTTGTTTTACTTTTCTCAAAGATCATCGCCCTGAACAAAACTAAGGAGAGAATGCGGCCTTACCAAGTCAACCAAGAGGAGGAGGACCCTGACATCAAAAAAATCAAAAAGGTACATTATGCCAGATTACAAATTAATGTATCGAATGTAATAACGTGACGAACAAACGAATCCACTTTAAATTAAGTTGATATTTACATTAGTTCTAACTTTGCATAGTAATCACATTTGTAATAGAGCGTCACCCCCCCACCCCCCCCACCCCAACCCACCGCATGACATGCAATAGCTACTTGTCAATTCCACAAGTTCTTAAAGCTGTGAATAGATAATCAGTTAAATCTGTCACGTATGCTGTATTGACAACGGCCTACGGATTAAAGATGAACCGATGAAATAAACTATATCCTAATGACCAAGTCTGAATCTGCAGTGTCCTCCAAAATGGTCAAAATCTCACTTAAGGTTCACGGTATGTGTCACAAAGGACCAGTAAAACCAGTTCAGTATTTGGGCTGGTTTGACAGATAAGCTGTGGTGTGCCTGTGGTCTGTCACTAACACTGACATGGCCCCAGGGTGCTCATGGGTATGAGGGGAAGCTGCGCACAGGTGCCAAAAATTTGTATCCCTGTCAGACATCGCTTCCCTTGTCAAAAATACACCTAATATGGCAGTTGATTCGCTCGAGCTGGAGTTGATTTATTTCAAGAGATACAAGTAAGAAAAACATCATTCAAAAATAAACACGAGTTGTAGGATTTTTATGGCTACGGTGTGTAAACAGTGATGTAAGTCTTCTTGGCATTCTCACAGGTATATATTGCTTTGGGTTTGAAACTCCTAGGTCCTGGGTTTTATTAAAAAAAAAAAAAGGCTGCTGATTTTGCAAGATGTTCCTCTCCAAAGTTATACATAACACAAAGAGTGCATCTGGGTTTCTACATTTAAGAGAGCCATAAAGGAGAAAGTTGAATATTAAGGTCTCGTAAGACTTTTCTCTTGAGAAATTGTAGGGAAAAACAAAACCTGATATACATTTTAATGCATGCGCTTACATATGAGATAAGGGAACGTATTTCGGCATCAACACAAGTGTCACAGATTTCTAAGATTAAGGGGGAAGAATTATTGATTTTTGGTTATATAGCTCTCTGGTTTCTAAGCAACAGCAGGGTTCCATTTATAATGTATGTGCTCCGTTTTTTTTTTTTGTAAGAAGTATGTGATTTTAAAACAATGTATAAAATTTACATTTACTTGTGGCTTATTAAAATGCAATGCCTTAGCTGTATTGCTTCTCGCAAAATACAAGGGTGTTGCCAGAATTATTTTCGGATAGTTTAAAGAAAGCGGAAGAGAAAACTTCTTTGAACTGTGTGTTCCGTTACATTTAAATGCTGTTTGGAATAGGCTGATGGAATAGGCTGAAACAAACTGTGTATCTCCACATTTTGTGAAGAAGTTTCACATAAATATGAATAAAAGAAATTGTGTGAAGTAAAAACAGTGTAGAAAACACAATACTAAGGACAGTTTTCTCTCTTTCTGCATTTGTCTTCTTGTCGTAGTATCACCTCTTGACTGTTATTTCAAAAGCACAGCTGTCTGTGTGGCCTTGGCCTGTGTGGATCAGAGACCTGAACACCAAGAACTAATCACCTTTTTATCTTTTTTTTTTTTTCCTCTGAGTGATTCTCGCTGTGGTTATTAAATTCAAATGTTCTGGGGTTTGCAGCATTCAGGACATCCACGACATGACTGCAACCGTGTCTGTACACAAGTACAGATGAGCACCTCTCATTTCTGCACAAAAAAACAAACAAACAAACAAAAAAACAGATTTATTTCATAACATGTAGACCCAGGGGCAATGAGTCTGAATGGGTAGAACTCATCTCAGGTCTCCTCCAATCCTGTGACTGTGGTCAGCAGATGAAACAACCAGAGACCACCTGGTGAGACTAATTACCTCGCTGCGGCTCACCCATCAAGCAAAAAACTATACTGACCCAGCGGGGAAAAAATACCTTATCATAACGTATCGTAACATGTATTAACATCACTGCAACTAAGTCTCAAATCATTTCTTTTATGATGCTCCTGGGAATTCTGTGATTCTGTTAGCAGAAATTTTAGGAAATTACGTAAAGATCCAGTTCCTTTACGGAATATGAACCCTGCAATTTCGAATACAGTTGTCATGTTCCTCATTGGCCAGCGAAAATACCGACACCCCTTGACTCTTTACAGGTGCAGAGTTTCATGCGGGGTTGGCTGTGCCGTCGTAAATGGAAGATTATCGTTCAGGATTACATCTGCTCGCCACATGCTGAAAGTATGAGAAAAAGGAACCAGATCGTTTTCAACATGGTCGAGGCCGAGACGGAATACGTCCACCAGCTCTCCATTCTGGTCAACTGCTTCCTCCGACCGCTGCGTATGGCGGCTAGCTCCAAAAAGCCTCCCATTAGCCACGATGACGTCAGTAGCATCTTCCTCAACAGGTCCGTCTCCCAGCCCCCCGAAACTTGGTGATCAAATTCAAAAGACTTGTCGTTGCTCCTTAAATTCAGTCAAAAGCGTGAGCTGAAACAGCTATTGCCCCAGATAAGCAAAAAGAGAAAAGAAAAAAGAGCCAACACTGCTTTAACATCAGATAATGTTATAAGGCAGGAAGCTGGAACTACTTGAGTCAACGGCAAATTAGCAAATATTTCAGTGTCACCAAAGCATTAGATTGAATTAAAGCAAATTGCCTTTGCAAATATTGTGGTGGAATCTGTTAACAGGTGGCTGTGGAACCAGCCAGTGTAACTCCCTTTGGGTAATGGTTTTGACAACTCATAGTACGTTTTCAGTTCCAGAAAGTTTCTTAGTGTCTAAGTTGAAACAGCTGAAGCCAAACCCATAAGAAGGACTATTCATTCTGGTTTTAGGAAAGACAGCAAAGAAAAAAAAATCTTTGCTTTGTGTGCCAAGTGATTCATGTATTCATTTAATTTTCTTTCACTTCCTCAGTGAAACAATCATGTTTTTACACGAAATATTCCATCAAGGTTTGAAGGCAAGGATCGCAAATTGGCCCACGCTGGTTTTAGGTAAGCGTTTGTCACATGGAATTGCTATTCAGTAAGCTATAGTCAGTGCTTCTGTCTGTCTCAGAATCCTCACCAACAAAGACTGCACAACTGCATGGTGACACTGTTGTCAAGGACATGCCCTGCCACTGACGCACAGTGTCTTAGCTAAACAAGAGCAGTGACGTCTGTCTGTTTCCTATCTCTCTGTCTGCAGCCCCACAAGAACTCAACACCCACCTAAACCTTACAATGGAGTCCAGACAAAGAAACCCATTCCCTGATTGTAGCCCTAAAACCCCAAGATAAGTGTTTTGCTGGCAGCCTGTAAAAAAATGACGCCTCTTTTTATGACCATGGCTTTGTGTTTTCTCTCTCTCTCTCTCTCTGGCTCTCTGTCTCTTTCTTCTTTAGCCGATCTCTTTGATATCTTGTTGCCGATGCTGAACATCTATCAGGAATTTGTGCGGAACCATCAGTATAGCCTGCAGGTCCTGGCCAACTGTAAACAGAACCGGGACTTTGACAAGCTGCTGAAACAGTACGAGTCCAACGCAGCCTGTGAGGGGAGAATGCTGGAAACCTTTCTCACATATCCTATGTTCCAGGTGCGACCCAGAAATCCCAACAAATACTATCCCTCATTCCGGTCTGGTAGTAATTCCGGACTTTTTTCCACTCAAATTTACACCCTAAATAGCTTTTCTGCTGCAATCAAGAAGTATGTTTAGCTTAATGCCAAACATATGAGTCTGATTTTGGTCTCTCTTTGATTTGCACCAGTCACTCTTGTTTGCTCCTCTGTGTCTGTTTTTATCAGTATCTGTGCATTCAAACATTTTCCGGAAAATGTTTACTTCCCTGACACCTTTAATTGACCCAGACAGCACAGTCAGGCTGAAGAGCTGTCTTCTTCTCCACAGACTAGATTTGGTTAACAAGCAAAGTTGTGTGTCATCGACAGAGCAAAAAAAGGAATTATTACATTTAACTTATAAGATATGATCTGGTGTGTAAAAAGGGAACAAAACTGGCCCTATTATAGAGCCCTTAGGAATACCGCATGTAGTCGTGGAATGCATTACTCTCTAATACACACCAAGTAAACTAAGATTTTAATCAGGATGCAATGATCCACTTTGTTAAATGCGGCGATAAAATCTGATAGAATCATCAGTGCTATCGTCCACTTTCAAAAGGAGAAGGGTAGTTTCCTTTGGTAGAGTAGTTTCTTTCCCATGCTCTTAACGAAAACCAGATTCGATTTTTCCCAGTCAGGCCATTTGTATTAATGAAAGCCACACTAATTCCTAACTCACTGACTGACACTGCATGCTTTCTTTGTTAGGAGTTGTTGATAATTTAAAAAATTTGGATAAGAGTGAGAAGGACAAAAATGATAAAGCGTGTGTATTTCCTTTTGTAATTTGTAATTTTTTGTAATTTGGCAGAATGAATTCTTCTGTCTTAAAGGTCCTAAAGGTTTATGCGTTATGAGAGATGATTTGTGTCTCTTTCTGCTGGACAGATCCCCAGGTACATTATCACCCTCCACGAGCTCCTGGCCCATACACCCCATGAACATGTAGAACGTAAAAGTCTGGAGTTTGCCAAGTCCAAGTTAGAGGAGCTCTCCAGGTGAGTGAGTCTGAAGGATAATATAGTTATACTTTTTTCCAGCTTTTTATATTCAGCTTTTGCTGAACTATATTTGACTGGCTGTAAAAATTCAACCGTTGACCTATTCTCGAGGAGTCCCGTATTCACCGTTTTACTGCGTTATGAAAGAGAGCCCAAAGGATGGAGGGTCAAGCTGAGCTTAAACGTTTTGAGCTGAGTGATTTCTTCACGTCATTATCTCCTTAGGGTCATGCACGATGAGGTAAGCGATACAGAGAACATCCGCAAGAACCTGGCCATCGAGCGCATGATAGTGGAAGGCTGCGACATTCTTCTGGACACCAGCCAGACGTTTGTGCGACAAGGTGAGCTTGCTTCACCGAAAACAGCTGTCACCAAACCCCTGTCATCCCTCTCACAAAAAGAGCAGCGCTTCTGAACAAGGCCTGCTTGGATGTGGCACCTCACGGGTTTTGAATAATACATTGGAGTTTTCGGAGGTCGAACAGAATTGTCGTGGAGCAGGATTCGGCCTTTGAAGTTTTTAGGTGATTTATGATGGATTTAACTATAGCTCTGGGAGGGAGATGAGGGGGAAAAGGACAGTGAGGGCGAGAGAGAGGGAGATAACCAGCAGATGCTCTTCCGGTGTGCTTGGAATGTTAAAAGAATAGGAGAAAAAAATGTCATCGGTTGCATTGTTCAATTCTTTGCTGAGTGCGTGAGTAAAACGCAATTACTCGCGTTGACTTTTCGTTTGATTTTTGTAGCCTATTCCAAACCCTCTAACTTAAAGACTTGTGACAGAACATATAAAGTCTGTGTCCTCCGCAGTGGGGGTTGTGATAGCGTGATTTTTATCTTTGTGGTTTCTCTCTGAAATTTATATGAGTTTTTGTTCTCGTGTCTGTTGTGCGCTCATCTGCATGTGTATCACCCAGTGGCACCGCAGGGTTGCTGACCCTCTCCTCTTGTCTTTTTCTTTTATGTTTATTCCGTTTGTTCTCTCTTTCTCTCAGTTCGTTGACATTGGGGAGAATTTTGTTCGTCGCATGCCGCCGACCATCTCTCTCTCTGTCTCTCTCACTCTCTCTCTCTCTCTCTTTCAGTCAAGTTAACTTTCAGGAATGTTATATTCACTGGATGAAGTCATAGACTCTCTCTCTCTCCCTCTCTGTCAGTGAATATTCATTTCAGGAATATTATGTTCACTGGATGAAGTTGTAGACTCTCTCTCTCTCTCTCTCTTGCTCTCTCTCTGTCAGTGGAGTTTCATTTCAGGAATATTATGTTCACTGGTTAAAGTCACAGACTATCTCTCTCTGTCTCTCTCTCAGGCTCTTTGATCCAGTTGCCCTCGGTGGAGCGAGGGAAGCTCAGTAAGGTACGACTGGGTTCTCTGTCCTTGAAGAAGGAAGGAGAGAGGCAGTGCTTCCTCTTCACAAAGCACTTCCTTATCTGCACACGCAGCTCCGGGGGTAAGCTGCACCTACTCAAGGTGAGTGACACGCACACACACACACACACACTCAGACACACAGTGACTGTACATTTCTCAAAGCTGACAGGTGAGCAATTATTTATACAGAGGCTCAGTTGCTGG
This sequence comes from Chanos chanos, assembly GCF_902362185.1. Lineage (NCBI taxonomy): Eukaryota > Metazoa > Chordata > Actinopteri > Gonorynchiformes > Chanidae > Chanos > Chanos chanos. The sequence continues at coordinate 6,508,765 of NC_044508.1, read as the reverse complement.
TGACTTGAAATGTTTTTTTTTTTTTTGCTAGTCTTTTGACTGTAGTTCTTTTCAAAGCATGCATATAATTTATACCTATGTGATAAAGCCCCAAGTCAAAGCTATGTCAGCACTGCTACTACCAATGATTACGTCAGTGAGGTTAATCATGTAAGACAACTCTTGCTTTTTCCATTTCTAAAGCTCAGCCCATGTAGAATTAATCTCTTACTCCTCCTCTCTGTTTGACCTTTCAAACCCATATTTCTTTGTAAACTGCCCTGAATTTAATGACTACAGTTGAAGACAGTACAACCTCAAGCTTCTACTGGGGATTTTGAATGCAATTTATGGAATTCAAGGCAAATGTTTTATGAGAGAGCTGGAAAGCATTAGCAGTCAGAAGACAAAAATAAAAAAAACCATCAACATACCTTTATTCGTTGTCTCTCTCTCTCTCTGTCTCTCTCTCTCTCTCATTTTCTGTGCCTGTGTGGATTTTGCCGAAAGCGTTCTTTGTTGCGGCAGTTTCGAGAGCTCTCTAAATGCCGAAACATTTGAGTGTTACCTCATACGGAGTGTTCCCATTAAGAACATAAAAACGCTTCTCGGTTGAGCGTTTTAGTGAAGAAAAGACATTTCCTTCAGTTTTACGATAAAGGCTACTATAGGTAATTCTGTCAGCAGGCTTTGCTGTTTGTTTCTGAGATTCAGGCACTTCTGTTGAGAGTGCATTGACTGTTCTCAGCACCTGCACGACTGCAAGGTACAATGGCAAAAAAAAAAAAAAAAAAAACAACCTGTCAAACATCAAATCTTGTGAGCTCACAGCGGTATAAGCAGCCCCTGCAAACAGAACTGCACTTACAGACAGGGTGTGAGGACAGTTTAAACTTCTCTGAAAATATCATACACAGATTTGACTGTGACTCAGTTCCAGGCATGTGGGCTTCAAATCTTGATACACGGATGCGTACACCTTAAAGTATATTATAAATGCGAATCGAATGCTGCTACCGTGGCAAAATGCCATGATAAATTTGTCCAGTAGGTGGCAACTATCCGTAATACAATTATAGTGGCAAAAGTTCAACAAAAAAAGAAGTGATTATCCACTTTAGTTGTTCCGGTCCGCATCATGTAACTCGCCTGGGGATCTAAGTGTTCCCTCATCCTTACACAAGCGATGAATGATGGATTTGATTTTTTTGGGTTTTTTTTTTAGTTTTTGTTGGTTTTATTGCTGTTTTAATGATTAACCCTTCATTGTATCCATCCCTCCACCTTCCTGACCTGACCCTCTGCAGCAAGGCGGTGTGCTGTCATTGATCGAGTGCACGCTCATCGAGGAACCAGACGCCAGTGATGAGGATTGTGAGTGCGGCCTTTGTTTTCTTCTTCGTGTGACATTCATCCCTTAATTTCTCTACATACTTGTTTACACACGGAGAGGTATGCAGATGCGAATCATTAGGAAAATCATTGGCATTTGCTCTTAAAAATGCAGGTTAATTAAATGTCGTATCCAGGTCAAAGGATGGAGGCCCAAAATGCCCATTCTGGAAATGTCATCTGACGTGTTGCTAGGATATCATAGATCAATTAGCGTTCCTTATTATCAAAGACCCTTTGATCGCCATAGGACATCTGCGGAATGACACTGTCATGTCTCCCAGAGGCTAATGCTTATAGGGCCTAATTGTCATGGCTGTCTGAGGTAATACCTTTTGGAATTTGGAAAGTTCATAATTGATTGTGGGATTCTTATCTGTCGGAACCCAATCCAATTGAAATAATGTTCTTATCTTTTACCTTGGGACTGATGTTCAGATGACTGTCGTGTTCTTTTCGGGACCATTTGGCATTAGAGATCGCAGGCAAAGATAAAGTCCTATCACAATTTTTCCAAGAGGATTTAGGCTGTAATCAATAGACAATTGACTCAGATCAGCACCTTGAAATCCTACAAGGTTGACGGCTCAAGAATACATTGAAATCTTGCAAGTGATACTGGCAGCTAACCTAGGAGCACAGTCCTATGGTATCTAACCGTTATGCTTTTTTTTTTCAGCTAAAAACACTGGACAAGTCTTTGGTCACTTGGACTTTAAGATTGTGGTGGAACCTGCGGATGCACCTGCGTTCACAGTGGTTCTGCTTGCCCCCTCACGCCAGGAGAAAGCAGCTTGGACCAGTGACATCAGCCAGGTCTGGAATCTGAATTAAACAATATGTTCAATCTGAATTAAAACCATCTCTTCATCCATTAAAAAAAAGAGCATCCAAAACACTTTGTAGCGTTCACATTTGTAGATGTTGAACGCAGCTTGCATTCAAAACAAACTCACTCTGTCGTTTTTGTTTATGATCAAGCACAATGAAATGAAATACAAAATGAACAACTATAAAGTCTAGCCATTTTTCACAGAGATTAATTGCAGGGTGGATTGAGAAAGACAGAGCAGCACAAACCCAAGAGTGCTGGTTTGGAGTAAACACATAAGAGAACTGAGGCCAAAGAGTCTCGTAAGGGAAAACTCATCTTAAGGGGATCATTTATGGATTCTCCCGGTCTTCTTCAGTCCTTCGGGCTTAGTGTGTTGATGAAACCCCGACGGACACCCTCTTATTAGAGTCATCGTCGTGGGGGCTCAAAAAAAAAAAAATTGTACTTGAAGTGGAAGAAGAAAGTCTTATATAACTTTTTAGTGGCTGGAGGGACTCATGTCAAAACATTTATTTTATAAGTCTGTGAAACATTACGTGCCGTTGTCAGTAAACTAGAAAATTCGAGTCAAAGTCCTTGGCTACAGAGCACAGTTTTCAGTTGCGTAACACTCCTGCTATTTTGAACATGAGTTATATTGTTCAGAGTGTAACAATGGTAACCCATTTCCAAAAATCAAACCAAAGTTCTCAATGCTGTGCCGTCTAAGAGAGTCCTGCAACATAGCCCTTGTAGTGCTCTCTTTTTCTTCTCCTGGCCTGGTTTTGATCTTTTGTCCTTGATCCCTGACCTTTTGTCCTGGACAGTGCATTGATAACATCCGCTGTAACGGTTTGATGACCAGTGTGTTCGAGGAGAACTCCAAAGTGACCGTGCCTCACATGATTAAGTAAGTCACAGTAACTGCCAAGTTCCCAGTCGTCACTTTTTACTCACTGTGAGCTCTATATCTGCCTGTTTCTCTTTGACTTTGTCCGTGTGCTTCACCTCCTGTGGTTTTAATTCGGTGTCAACGCATCTGAGTGTTTACTGTCAGTTCCTGTGACCATAAGGTACTTGTGTTTTACCGTCACAGTTCGGTCTGTCTGTACAGCGTCTAAACGTAGGTTGTCGAGTGAATGGTCAAACCTTTCATGCATGGTCCAACACCTTGGATCTCATAAATGGCACTACGTGTTAATGTAGTCTTTCTTAGTTCTTTATATCTGTACATAAATCAAAGTCGATGTCGATGTCTCACACCACATCACATTGTCTCTTCCTTTTGGTGTATATGAATGTCGTGGTTTGTTTTTTTTCGGAGTGGTTCTCATTGTATTATTACTCCTTTCTCCTCACCCTCTTTATTTTCCGAACGAGCATTCCGCTTCCTATCGGTCATGCGCCGCTTGCTTGTGCTACTCCTTCTTTATTAGATCCGATGCACGTCTCCATAAAGATGATGTTGACATTTGCTTCAGCAAGACGCTCAACTCCTGCAAGGTTCCCCAGATCCGCTACGCCAGCGTGGAGAGGCTGCTGGAGAGGCTGACCGACCTGCGCTTCCTGTCCATCGACTTCCTCAACACTTTTCTGCACACTTACCGCATCTTCACCACCGCTGCCGTGGTGATGGACAAGCTGACGGACATCTACAAGAAACCCTTCACCTCCATCCCCATCAGGTAGGTGCATGTTTTGTGTTGCTGCACAGAGGTGTGTCACAACACAACCTGCCGGGAATTCTGGGTTTCTGGAGTCCCAGCTGTGATACACTTGGTGTGTGTGTGTGTGTGTGTGTGTCAGTCCCAGTGAATCCAGTTGGCAGTGTTCCATAGGGTAGGAGAGCCAACGGGGTAGCTCCGTCTCTCGTTGCTATGTAACGAGCAATCAATCAACCACCAAGAGCGTTGTGGGCAGAGTGTTGAGTGATGAACATAGGATAAGTTTGTTCTAACCCAAAATAAACACCTCTGGGTAAACTGACAAAATAATAATCAAGACCTTGATCAGTTCTGTTGCTGTGGTTGGTGCTGTTCCAGATCCAACTGAAAAAAAAAAAAAAAAAAGAGTCCTGTGGAAAATCCCTTAACCCTGCGCTATACTCAAGATGAATAAACTGAGCGATTCTTTACCAGATACATTGTGTGGTGCTTTCCATAATGTAATTCCATGCAACTAACATTTCAGTGACTCTTTATTTGAGTATGTAGAGCTCCATGCTATTAATGTAATAGTTACCACCAGTTTGGTTAGACTCTGGATGCTTCCCATGTTCTTGTTCCTTTTAGCGATGTTGTTTTAGTTGGCTTGGAACTCTGTGTGTGTGTGTGTGTGTATATGTGTGAGAAAGAGAGACAGAGAGGGAGATACAGAGAGAAAGACTGAAAGAAAGAGAGAGAGAGAGAATGAAAAAGAAGAGGCAGGGGGAACTCAACCACGGTGTGTTTCCTGTTGAGACACAATGACCTTTTCAACTGGAAAAATGTCGCCTTTTTTTTTTCTTTTCCACGAGCAGGTGCTCTGTGAAGTTAAATGTTTGTGTCTTCTGTTAGTCTGGAACAGCAACAGTGATTGAAAACAAAGATCCAGTTCACAACCTCTTCCTCCTGAACTCTCAAACTATCATAATTTCATATAGTTTTGCACTTGATTCTGTTAATATTTCCTACAAAATGATATGTAATCCCTATTTATGTAACATTATCTCATCTGTGTTCTCTTGGTTTCGTGATGTTGTCACAGTCCCAGTTGGATGAAATATTTGGCTTCTTAAGAGTCTTCAACTCATTTGTGTAGCTTTCTCTGTAGGAGTATGTGTTTGTGTCTCAAAGCTCATTGTCTTCTGTGTGGGTGTTTGTCTTTTGTTTGTCTCTCATCCCCTTCCGTACTTTGCTGTTGTACAGGGTCCAGTATCACTCATTTGACCGCTTGTCAATCACATCCATCTGTCCAGACTACAGCCTGAAGATCAGGAAGATAGCCTTGGACCAGTCAAAGTAACACACACAGTACAGTTTCTCTCCATCACTCCATCATTTTCACTCTTGCACTCTCTTTTTGTCAGTTCTGTCTATTAGTTGTTCTCTGAGTCATTTCTCTTTAACCACCTCTCTCTCTCTCTCTCTCTCTCTCTCCCTCTCTCCCTCTCTCTCTTTTCTACTGACCTGTTTTGCCCCCATTGTTCTGCACTTAGAAGGTTTTAGTTGGTTGGATCCTCTAGCCTTAAGGCATTTATTACATTTGCCTCAGATGTAATATTACATTTGCCATTCATTATCGACCTGCCTTATAAAATTACTCAGATGACTAAGTGCAGTTGAATTTGATTCTGACGTCCAAGATTGAGGGAATCCCGCCCCGTCATTCCTCATTGCCTGCAACTTTCTCATTTTGCTACATTCTGCTCATCTATGCTCAAAACACTGTGCACCAAAGATGAATGTATTTTATGTTAAAATGATGCACCCCCCCCCCACATGCTACCTTCTTTTTTTTTTTTTTTTTTTTACAACTAGCCTGGCTTTCAGACTCTAGGTGCTGTGATTCAGTTCTTAAGTTGATAATGGAGTGGAGCTGTCTCTAACTCCAGAACAGTCTGTCAACCTGGTGACTACTAAGCCACAGTATGACTGAGTTACTCATAATATCTGTCTCTCTTTGCTGCTTCTCCAAACTCAGGTCTCTGGAGCTCTTCTTTGCCACCAATCAGAACAACCGTGGTGGCGAGCATCCGAATGACAAATCTCCACGCCTCTGTCGCAAGTTCTCCTCCCCTCCTCCTCTCTCTATCCCATCTCGAACCTCCTCGCCCGTCCGCCCTCGCAAGTTCTCCCTCAACTCCCCCATCACCTCAACTCCGAGGGTGGGAGCTCTGGATCTCTCTGCTCCCAGTACCCCCAGCGCTACCGCCAGTACCGCAAACTCCATCTCCTCGGCTGCCAGCAGCCCCACGTTCACCTGCCAGCCCAGCACCACTTCTCCCCCGCCAGCAGGGGGCAGCAGCGCGACGAAGCCCCCGCTGGACCTGAGCCGGACGCCCTCATCCCCCGAGCAGAGCCCCGGGCCCGGAGAGGATGGCGCGGAGATACCTCGCATCGACGCTCTCTGTGGGAAGCTACGTCGCAGCATCAGGAGGGGTGAGCAGCCACAATCAGCATGCCCTGGTTTGAGGTTTAGGTCAGATGAAAGGAGGGGTATATTTGTGAGCTTGGGAAACTATTCTGTCTCAGACGGGCATTTTGTTACCTCCTTTAAGGGGGGCGGGGGGGGGGGGGGTGGTCCGTGGTTAAGCCTTAAACGAACACCCAGACAAGCAAACAAGTAAATATAGCAGAAATGAACAGAATTTATCTGACTTTATGTGAGATGCCCCAAATAGATTCATGCTGTATTTACAGACTTGTCGTCAGAAAAGAACAAAAGAAAACAAGCGATGACAAAAACAAAAACAAAGCAAAAAAAAAACCCCTGACATGATTTAGTCGCGAAACATGAAAACAGCGGTGGCCCAGTGAACGTTGTGATCTTGGTGAAATGAGTAATTTCTCTTTAGTTTTGCTGACCACCACTTGTTTAATTGCATGTTTTGCTGATGGATTGTGTCTGGAAGCCAGCATCTAGAGAGTTATTTTCTTTTATATACGTCTGAGCCGTGTTCCCTCGTCTTCCCGTAAAACTCCCACAGTAGTAACACGCAGACTGGCTCTTGCTGAATGCGGCATTAATGTAAACCAGAGGGCATGTGGAGGAACAGGCAGAGGAACCGCTGTACCCTGCGTTTAAGATCTCTGTTCCTCACTGGGTGTCAGTCAAGTATTGGTCCTGAGGCAGACGGAAACTAAGTGATAGAACTGAACCTTACGTTTTTTTTTCATTTCTCAAGCTGTTACTTTTTTAATCCTTAGAAACGATGTTTGTTGACAGTTGTAGGGTGAACATGTGAAGAACAACAATAATAGCTATACTAGTTGTAGTAATAAAAGTTGTAGTCATAGTAGCTGTAGTGGTAGTATCAGGAGCAACAGTAACACAGTAATCGTAGTATGAGCAGCATTAGTCGTAGCACTAATACTAGCAAAATACTAGCAGAGGAACCAGTAGTAACAGCAATAGTAATGTTGTTGTAGTACACTGTAGTGTAGTAATGCACTGTACTGTAGTGCTAACAGTATTTGTGGTAGTAGTAGTAGTAATAATGCATTAATTATAGTAATAGTAGTAGTAATAATAATAGTAGTAGTAGTAGAAGCAGCAGCAGTAATAGTAGTAGTAGATGGAATAATATTAAGAATAAGAAAAAGAAAAAGAACATGACACCGAATGACAATGACAACAGTAACTATGTTTTCATTGTTTGTTTTGCCTCATTAATTTGCAGTATTTTTACCTGCCAGGATCTCTTCCTGACTGCAGAGTCAACAAACCCGGCTAGGCAGTAACACCTGTTGTTGTGATTACATTCACTCTCTGGAGCCATATTGTTTTGTTTTGTTTGTTTTTATTTTTCAAACTCATGAAAATAACAGACATTCCGAGGGCACTCTACTGTAAACACACAGGATAACGTATAACCTCTTAGCTTTTTAAGGGAGTGTGAGATTCTGAGGAGGTAACTCCACTGCAGACCTTTGTCCACATTGTTAAGTCTTGGCAATCACAATCATATTTGTCACTCTGTCCGTGTATATGCACAAACAGCAATTTATCAACAAAGCCAACCTGCTCAAGAGAGTCAATATGTACATGTTCTTAGCAGCTTTTTTATCATAGAGATATTATATCAAAATGAACATGGTCCGCTAGCTTGAAGACGTATGTGTACTTCTTGGAAATCTCGTCTTTTCTCTACGTGGCGAAGACAAAATCTCCTTTTGGTTATTAAATTGAAGATTGAGGAGTTATGTCATAGGTACTGTATGGACAAGTGATGTATAATAAATCTCAATCTGAATGCTGCAGTCAAAGCACAGCATAATCCAATGGAGATATTTACTGACATCCGGAATGTCACCCAGTAAACCAGATGAAATTAGTCTTTTCTGGGATTAAGCCTGATTCATTGCACTCTCTGCACTCGGAACCCTTTCGGATTCGTTTCCCTTTGAAGACGTGGTCACAGTGCAGGAAACTGGTGGGCGTGTTGCTTGATTGACCTGTTAATCTCTATTGATCTGAGGACAGATGTGTGTAGTTGATGAGGTGTCTGGCTGCTGATTGGAGAGCTGTTTAAGAGCGACAGCTCGGGCTAATGACACGTGATGTCATTTCCTGTGTAGCTGTCCTGGAGTCCGCCTCATTGGACAAGTTCATCCCAGAGAGTCCCCAGTCCAGCGAATCAGGCGAGGCCTCTCCGTGTCGCTCCCCCTCTACACCAAGACACCTACGCTATCGCCAGTCGGGAGGTAACCGCGTTTGTTTATGGAACCGTGTGCATATGCTGATGTCAGTTGTGAATTCACTAACTGTCCACTAAAGAGTTGTAAGCCCTCATCAATTACTGAGAACTGTCTGCAATTCCTTGTTTATGATGCTTTGAAATGCAGTGTACATAGTAATTATTGAAATGTACCCAATGCATTTGGATGAAATTATATTTTCTTTACCCAGACACTAAGATGCTTCATCACTATGCTTTTTCTCAGAGAGGAAAAACATATTAAGTCATGGGCATTCATCCTTTCTAACAACTAATTAACAGTAAAGTGAGGGTGAGGAAAGTGATGTCATAGATGAAGCACTGGACGGTGCACTAGAACAGTGCTAAAACAGATACAGCATTAACAGCTGTTAACAGCTAGCCTAAGTCACATTTCAGTGTTACTGAGAGGGGCTATGCCTTTGGCTTCAAGTGGAGAGATCTCTAATTTAAAGTGTTTTCTCCTTAAGTATTTCTATTTCTGTTCTAATCTATTATAGCAACTCTCATGCCCAGTAAGGAGCCTGTGCGGTGACAAGCTGAAAGACTATAGCATGCTGTGGACCAGATTATGTATCTGATGAAATGACAGTATTATGTATTGCTGTAGAACTTTTGGGGAGGAGGATGGGGGGGGGGGGGGGGGTCTGTTAATGTGGCATAGCATTTGCCACATTAGCCAAAATTGGTACACATCGAATCCCCAACAATCACACACACACACACACAGACACACACACACACACACACACACTGTGAACACTGAGCAGTGAACATATTTCTCCTCTCAAGCATTGTTTGGTATCAGCACTGGTGGGTGGAATGAGAGGAGACAATTGGGATGGTAACTTCATCAGTTAACAAAGCTGTTTTTCAGAGGGGTTGAAAGGGGCCCCTGTCCCTGTCAGGAATGGACACTGCTTCGGCGCCTCTTTGAGCTGGGACAGTGCTGTGCTGTGATGTGTTAGGGCGTATGATTTACCTCGGATCTCTCTCAGTTAAAGAATGAGTTTCAGTGACATTAGAGTGGAGATATATGGAGGAGCCATTGACACAAAGTTGACTGGTATTTGTTTTATACCCTTTATAACCAACACTAGTGGTAACAGGACTTGATTAACCCAGATGTTGTTCCTGTTGCAACATTGGTGTACCTCCGGTATGAGCAATGTGGCTGATTCGGTGTGGCATATCTACGCTGTCTCTCTAGTTTGTTCAAACACTCTTCAAGGGTGTTTATTTTTATGGTTAAGTCTGAACTGTTAAACGTGTGGGACGTCAGGCTTGTGAAGTTGAATAAACTAACAGAGTAAAATTGGTTTCCAACTGTATTTCCACGCAGCCATTCAGTCACAGAGCGAACTTAGAAATGTGAAGGGGAATTTTCCTGAAAACTACCCTAATTCTATCCATTTATACAGTTGGAAACACTCTTAATACCGCAGTTATGGAGAGTGATGGATGTTTCAAAACTAGAAGGTACCGCGTTTTCCAGCCATTACGTACGGAAACCAGGTTGTTCCATTCGTACCATGTCGTATCCGTTCTGTTTATTTTTGCAGTCCAGTCGGCAGAGAACTCACGTTGCTCTGTTTCTCCAGCCTCAGCGTTCGCTATCGCCACGGCAGCAGCTGGACACAGCAGCCCCCCAGGTACAGTAAGGCTTAAAAAAAAAAAAACAGTGCAGAGGCAAATGAACTGTCCAGTACAGTACATTTTGTTCCAGTATGACAGTATCCGAAGACAAAGTAGGTCAGACTACAACACCAGTTCGTCTATATGGGCAGATACCAACCCCGAACGCATAGCTAAGTAACCACGTTATGCCGACTCATTGCCTGATTTAGCCTATGATTATTCATCCACGTTGTTTTAAAAAACATATGTGCACCACTTACACACAATTCATATGTGGTTGCATTTGTTATTTCAACTTTCTTATAAATGAACCATTTACGTCAGTGAGCTGTCAGAAAGCCGTTTTGGTTGTCAACTTATGTGTGTGTGGGGGGGCTAACGAAGTATAGCAATTTTATATGTAAAAATGATATGTGGACAAACTTTCTGGCGGTGCGGCTAGTGATTATGTAACTAATCAGTGAATACAAGTGATATATTTGAACTGCTTTGGAGATACATTGAGTTACAATGCTTTCACAACACATTTACAACGTGCATAAGAACCAAATGTGATTAATCATAATATAAGAGTGAATTACAACAAAAAGCCGAACGCAGAATACATTAAAAAAATGTGAGCTGAAGTATTGACTGGCTCCTAGTTTGCTTTCGTATGGTATTTATGCCTGTTTTAGACACTGTTTACTAAAAAAAAAAAAATGAAAATGAAAATGAGTTCAACTTAAATTCACAAGGCAACGTTGTTCACAGCTTTTGACCCAGCGCGAAAGTTGGGTGCAAAAGTCGAATTTACAAGGACCAGAAGTTGGCATTTGATTGTAAAAGCTATGAAATAAACTGCATTACAAGTTCACTTTCTTTCTTTTCTTTTTTTTTTTAATATAATGTGTCTATTTTTTTTCTCTCTCTCTCTCTCTGCCTCTCCACTTTCCAGTTTTCAACAACTCAGAGAGGACCTGCGACAAAGAGTTCATCATACGAAGGGCAGCGACGAACCGGGTCCTCAACGTCTTACGCCACTGGGTTTCCAAACACTCACAGGTCCGTTCTGCCCCCCCCCCCCTTTAATTTTTCTTCAAGGGCTCACGCTCTAAACACCAGATCCCGAGTACCTTACTTCTTGGTCTTGGTCTTTCGTAGCAGGATCATCTGCAAAAGAGAAGGCACGTAAGACCCTAGCCAACCCAACAGAGAGTTTGACTTGGCATTCGTACGAGTAGCACTTTTTTTGCTGAATTCCAATTTTTTTTTTTTCACTTTTAATACAGTAATTAGCGCAGCTTTCGGTTGATTTCTTGGCTGTGAAGACGCAGAAACAGTCCAAGATAAACCTTAAACCTGACTGGCTCCCTTCTTGTCTTGTATTTATTTATTTTTATTTACCTTTTTTTTTTTTAACAAGTTTTTGGAAGCATAATAGCTTTCCATGATTTTTATGTACCAGCTTTATATTTTATTACTGTTAAGCAAAGTGCAAACCAATTAGCCTTTACAAACATTGCCACGCATTTTAATTAATTAGAGTCATACCCAGCGAATTGTAATCTCATTTTCAGATGCACTGACCATAAAACTTAACAATAAACGGGCTTACTCTTTATGTTGTACTGCACTCAGCAAAAAAAAATAAAAAAAAATGATAGAAATAATTAAAGCCAGTCCTTGATAGCTTGTGAAATCTCGGTTGGTTGTTTCAGCCACGCTGGATAATTCTGGCTGCAAAAGGCTCTTTAAGATTTGTCTCCCAAGTTTGTGAGCATGATGAGACGGAGTCTTGCAGGATTATTGATTTTCAGGGCTCTGAAAAATGATTTCTTATGTACTTTACGTTCTTTAGAGATTTCATGTATAGTGTATGTACTTTAGAGAAGGGTAAACGGAAGGAGGGGGGGGGGGGGGGGGGAACAAAAAAACATCCAAAACAAAAGTCTTACAGTTTGTTTTTCTTTGGGTTTTGTTTGTTCTCTTTTTTTTTGATAGAGCACTCCTTGCTAGATCTTACTGTTAAGATTTTTGAGTATGAACATTGAATGACACGTGAGAACACGTGACCTTTGTACTTTGTGCTGGGATCTTGAATGGCATTCGAGAACGTGCGATCTTTGTGCTGTGTGCCTGGAATCGCGATGGATTCGATGCTGTTTAGGAACCGTTTTGGTGGATCGCGCGTGTGTCCGGTGAACATTGTCTCAGAGAATCAGTAGTGTCCGCCCTATCGATCTGCTTCTCTTATTAAGCCTTGGCCCTCTGTTAAATGTGTCAAATCCTTTTCCCGGGTTCACTGGCCTTTTGGCACATTTTCAACCTCATCTTACTGACAAAGCGATATTAAATACTTTCCCTGTCCACCTACGTCAAATGAAAACCTGCATAGACACACTCACTCTCTCTCTCTCTCTCTCTCACACACACACACTCTTTATCTTTCTTTCTCATGTGGCTATTACACACACATTCATTCTCTTCTTTGGATACACCCACCTCTGTACTCCCTTGTTATGCTTTTCTGTATCATTTTGAATTATCTGACTGTCTTACAATTTGCTTTCCTTTGTCTGATCTCAGGGAACCGGCGCATTAATTGCATCGATCTCTTGTACCCTTTTGTCAAATTACGCCCGGTTGCCTTTCTGCTAACTCATGCCGAAAGAGCTTGTTAAAACTGACCTTTCAAAGTGAATAGGTGAGCATGAAGCAGGAGGTGTAGCAAGGGGGAGGTGTTTAAAAGGTGGAGGGGAAAACAGAAAAGGGGTGGCCCATCATTTCTCAAGACCTAGAGTTAGAGAGAGAGTGAGAGAAAGAGAGAGAGAGAGAGAGAGAGAGAGAGATGGATACACGTGGGTTTCCAGAGTCTTTTATCTTAAAGAGCATGAGTGGTCGTGTCTACACACACCTAATGAATGTGTTTCTGAAGGCAAATAATACACAGCTTTTAAAATGGAGGGCTTGTAATATTCCGTCAAGTACGCGGTGAATGACTGTCGCCTCCCTCTCCGTTGGTTTCTCGGAGATACACGTATGACTACCCGAAATACGCGCACTCTCGCTTACAGTAAATAAGCGTCCCGTTGTGCATTTGTTGACAAGTTATAAGCAATTATGGAGACTTATGTCTTCGTCCCGCGTTAACAGAAGAGAAACTGAGATAGGAATGCATTCCCATCAGTATTCAGGCATTAGCGTTTTGTTGTCGACATTGCTGTGGCTAATGGTGGTTTGAATCTACGCTGGAGCGCAGAGCTCTCCTCTGGCTTTAAACTGTGCTAATGAAACTCGTTGATAATGCTGATGAAAAGAGTCCATTAAGTCGATGCGTCTGCTGATATTCTCACTGCATCACATCAAAAACGTGTAAGCTTAATGGCTTTAAACAAATGTCTGTGCCATTTGAAAAACATGAGGAGGAAACACAGTACAGTACAGTACAGTTTAATGGACTTTGCTTTACATTGATACAGTGCATTATTTGTTCGTACTGTGAATTATAGATAATACAATGTACGTAGTATGTATGCATCTCGTCGTATATTTCAGTATTTTTTCCCCCTGAAATGTGAACTCAGATGATCTATTGCCAACACCCTTTAATTAGTTCCGCATAAAAACAGAAAACGGTAAGATATCTTAAGTGAAGAGCAAAAAAAAACCCTTGTATGGTGTAGGTAGAGAGACTGGCTGCAGTGGTAGCTTTAGGAGGAAAAGTTCTCAAATGTGTTTCGAAGTGGAATCACATGATGTCAGCTTTGCTTGGCCAGCACTTGCCACCAATGACGTTTTTTTCTTTTTCTTTTTTTTTTTACCCTGAGGGTCCTGCAGAGTGCAGAAGCTTGACTGGACAGTTAATTAGCTATACAAACCCAGAGTAACCTCGATCAAACCAGGCCAGCTTCGCAGGGGAACGTCTAACGTGGAATTAGTTCAGAAGTACACACACTAAGACTAATGCACACACAGTAACCACTGCTGCTTGTATTGGATTTATGTAATTATGTAATTACCAGTTTGGTACCGCATGCTTACATACATATTATATCCTTCGTACTCGTGTGTTTTTATGCCATGAGTTCAAAACGATCAAAATGTTCCCCACGTTATTGATCTTTCTGAAATGACATTTAAAGTGACGTGTCTAAGAAGAGTTATGATGGCTCGGCTAGAGACGAGACCTTAAGAGAAACTGCATTGCTTGGATTTGTGATTTTAAGCACTGACTGGTACATCAGGGGTTTGATTTATGAAGATGAAATGTCACATCAGTGGACAGCTCATCCGGTCTCTGTTGAGGGTGGTGCTCAAGAGGCAGGAGTGGAGATACTCTCTGTGTTGTAAAGCTTTTCCTGGATGGAAAAAAATAGACATCACTCACCACATATCCAGTGATGGTCTTCACAAGCGCTGCTACAGGTCACCATTGTGCATTCAGAGTTTGAGCCAATAGAACGTCTTTTTTTTTTTTTTTTTACCTCTAGGTCTTCATTCACTTTTCTCTCTCTCTCTCTCTCTCTCTCTCTCTCTCTCTCTCTCCACTGCCTGAGGGTCTTTGGCCTTGCCTCTGTCTTTTGTATACCACTCATATTAAAATGAGCCATGCAAATGGAGTCCATCTTTGAAGCTTTAATATCTGCCGGAAAAAAGCTTTTAGCAGGCAGATGGGAAATCTGCAATTATGGGTGTGTTTTAGTCCCACAGATTTCCTCCACGATAGAAATCATAATTTATTCTCCTTGCCCGGGTCCTCGTGTTACAGGAGCCTTGTGGTAAAAGTGCGCCGCTGTATCAAAAATGGACAATTTATTCCATTTTGTTCCAAGTGAAGAATCGCAGGGATTTACATCTTGTAAGGGTTGTCATATTGCTATATAGGTACCACTCTCTTTAATTTAGAAAATACCTTCACCTTTCATTGATGGGTGCTTCAGAGTACAGTGTAAATCATGAAGTAAAAGCAGAATAGCATTTGTTGTTGGTACACATTGACCTTTGGAGAAGGGAAAAAAAGGGTTGTGTAGAAACCCAAAGACACATGAAAGCAGAGGAGAGAACAGGAGAAGAGAGCAGAGGAGAAGAGAAGAGAACAGAAGAGAAGAGAAGAGAGGAGAAACATAAGAGTCGAATTGAGGACATGAGAGATTGAAGCAGAGGTGGATTTTTTATAGATCCAGAGAGGACGACTCACCTCAGCAAACCGCCCACGGAGATCGTCCACCCACATGAAACCCCTCATAGACAGAGCCATGAAATAGCCATTGATTAATACCCTGGAAACGCTTGCTATGGAGATCAATTTAAAGCCGTAATGTGGTGTAGTCAGAAAAGACAAGGTGGTACATTCATCATGTCCTCCCCTCAGTTCCATGGAACCTGAACAATAAGATGTTCGGTTCTGGGAAGACATTGTTCCAACTGTCACACAGGCCTTCATTTTCAAGTCGGAGGTGTTTAATCGAGAATCAGAGCCGTCACACAACGATCACGAAATTTTGTCAAAACTGTCAGAGTGATTGACGTTAGATGCGTCTAGAGAATGAGGTGGGGAAACCTACGCATCTTTAACAAGCACAATAAGGTGTCTGTCTGATCGCTTTACAGGACTTTGAGATGAATGGAGAGCTGAAGCTGTGTGTGATCTGTCTTCTGGAGGAAGTTTTGAGAGACCCAGATCTGCTCCCTCAGGAAAGAAAAGCCACAGCGAACATACTGAAGTATGTTACTGATTATTACGCACTGTGTTACAGTATATTATGCTTCAAATGACATACAGGGCTTGTTTTGGGAATCTTTGTCTTTGTGCTATGTTTTCTCACCCTTGTAGTGCCCTCTCACAAGACGACCAAGAAGACGCTCAGTTGAAGATTGAGGACATTCTGCAAATGGTGGGTCCGGATAACTAGATATTTTAGCGATAAGCCTTTAAGTAAACGTAGAACTAATTAACTCCCTTGTCATGGAAAATTCGCCTGCTTTGTCATCCGCTGTTTGCTGAAACAGACTAATACGCCAAAGCGTATTTGAACAAAGTTCACTCATTTGATGATTAAAAAAAAATGAGAGAGAGAGAGAAAGCGGTGAAGTTTTCCCAACACAATACTGTTTCGCTCTTCTACCTGTTCTCCGTCATCTGCGATCGTTTTAATGCGCTGTGAGCATGCCATTTCTGACAGAAATGTTCACACTGATTAACTTTACCTGTCATGTTCAGTTATTCCCACTCACTGTGAGTAATTCATTTACATATGCATCTGTTGAACCCGAATGTTCCCTTGAGTTGAACTACAGTCAAGACAGACTAAAGGCAAATATCTTAGCTTATTTTGTTCTGTGCCTAGAACAAACAGTCGTCCTCAGTGTTCTTCAAAATAGTACAACCACACGACACTTCAGACCAAAGACAATCAAACATTTCTGTGAAGATTATGCCGTTATTCCGCAAACATTTGCACACTACACAGACTGTAATCAAAATCCAGTCATCCAAGTTTACGCACTGAAGAATCACAGAGGGGAGTGATTTCTGAAGAGGAATCAGATATTTTGTTGTGCTTGAGAACTGAATTACACGTTCAAAAGGCGGTTCTCACCAAATGATGGGGCTTTAATTATAACTTCAAACACACAGACGGAAAATGGCTTGTTTCCTCGTGCTCGCTTTCGTGTGTGACAAACAGCAAAGGCAGGGAGACAAACAAACTTGGAAAAAAAGAAACACACACATCTTTTGTGGAGATCATGGGAGGTACAAATCACTCTTTTCATGCGAGCCTTTGATATGTTTTCGAGATGTAAGTGACTGTGTATCAGAACCATTCAAGGGAATTCTTTTAAATGAGAGGTGCAGGTGCTGCCTTTTAAAATCTCCTTTTTTTAAAAAAAAAGAAGGGGGAAAAAAAAATATATATATATATATATATATATATATATATATATGTTTGTGTGTGTGTGTATAGTTTTTACTTTAAATATGTTTCAAATCATCTCAAATGATATCTAGATTGTTTCCAATGTAATGGTTTGAAACAGTTTGGAAAATTCTGCCACTGATCCTTTTTTTTGGTCAAATTTTGACCAATCATTGACTGGATCACTACTTTTCTTATACATGTGTACATATTACCCTTGATATTGCTCATAAATGTTGCACCCTGTGCATAACTGAGATATTTCACATGGGAGTGGAATAATGTGTTTCTTTAGAAGCATACAGCAACACTTCTATGGATTTTATGATTTGCTTGTGTTCCATGTCAGACCTCTTGCTGATCCTGAATGTAAAGCTGGCAACATATGCTTTCACACACACACACACACTCACACACACACACACACACACACACACACACACACACACACACAAATTCACATGCATAGCAACATGGGCCATAGGATCCTGTTTTCCTCAGCATAACAACATGGCCTCACTAATTGCATACACAGCACGTGCTGTCAGGATCTGTGCGTGTGTGTGTGTGTGTGTGTGTGTGTCAGTGTCTCTGCATGTATGCCCATGTAGCTAAATTGTGAAAACTGATTCTTTGTGTCTTGCTCGTTTGAAAAGCCTTACCTTCTGTGTTAACTGAATATTATGTCTGTGAACAACAAACACAACCCAGGAATTCTGCTGGCTTATTAGCATTCTTTAATTAGCCTTATGTTTTATTGTAGCGGCTAGGCAAACCTGTGGATTACTTTACACAGCTCCATGGCTTGAGCTAATTAGATTACTGTAATATAGCTTTCCATTTTCTGCATGTTGTGTAGAACCAACATTAACCTTTACAGAGCAGAGATATGGTGTAATTTTTTAGAGTAAATATTTATGAATGTTTTGGGATAAACCTTTTTCTAACCGCTGTGTGTGTGTGTGTGTGTGTGTGTGTTCCATCACACGTCTCTCAGGCTGAATGTCCTAAAGCAGAGTGCTTTGAGTCACTGTCAGCGATGGAGCTCGCTGAACAGATCACTCTCCTAGACCACATAGTCTTCAGGAGCATCCCCTATGAGTGAGCATTATTTCAAAGAATATTAATTCACAACTAAAGATATAACTTTAATTTCATAGCTCTCATTAACATTCATTGAACTAAGAACTACAGACGTATAGAACACACACATAACTGGGTTTGTGTGTTTGTGTGTGTGTGTGTGTGTGTGTTTAAGGGAGTTTCTGGGTCAAGGCTGGATGAAGGCAGACAAGACTGAGCGGACTCCCTACATCATGAAGACCAGCCAGCACTTCAACGACGTCAGTCCCTGAATTCCCCGCCATGTTTCATGGTGTTTCTTTTTTAAACGTGGTCAAAACATCTTGGTCACTCGTTCTCTTTTTTTCTCTCTCTCTCATTCTCTCTCTCTCTCTCTCTCTCTCTCTCTCTCTCCCGCAGATGAGTAACTTGGTGGCTTCTCAGATCATGACCCACACGGATGTGGGCTCCAGAGCCAGCTCCATTGAGAAATGGGTGGCTGTGGCCGATATTTGCCGTTGCCTGAATAACTACAATGGCGTGTTGGAGATCACTTCGGCCCTGAACCGCAGTGCCATCTACAGGCTGAAGAAGACATGGGCCAAAGTCTGCAAACAGGTGCATTTAAGACTCACTTTACATTGGCCCTTTGGTATTGCATTGCGTGGACATTCATCTCACTATGCAGCATAAGACATATTTGTCATGTTAATAACATGACTCGTAATCTATTATCATAAAGGCACCAGTAACTGGCTCCATACATTTACTCTATTGCATTTATACATAATTACGTGGAAGCATCGTATGACACTCTCAGACAAAACTGATAAATGATATGATTCTTGCCCATAATGATACGTGGATGTGGATTTTAAATATTGGTTAATAGAACCTGTGTAATGATTTGTGAAACATTAGGAAGGGCTTGTAAAGGATTATAGCTGCGCAAAGCTTCACGAAGAAGATATTCGTATAAAACGTTACTGGTTCTTTCGTCATTTCTCAAGCCTGAAAGTCATAGAGTCATAGGCTCTTCAACCCCCCCCCCCCCCCCCCCCCCCCCCCCACCTCTAATTTTATCGCACAGACGAAAGCTCTGATGGACAAGCTACAGAAGACTGTGTCCTCTGAAGGAAGATTCAAGAACCTGAGGGAAACTTTGAAAAAGTGAGCAGACGCTGCCTTACGCATGTGTGAATTCTCTATCATGTGATATGCTTTAGTGGTACCTGACATCTGCTTTATCATTTTATTTTTGTTTATTTTTTGTTCCTTCTCATAGCTGTAACCCTCCGTGTGTCCCGTATCTGGGCATGTATCTAACCGACTTGGCATTTATTGAAGAGGGAACTCCAAACTTTACTGAAGAAGGACTAGTCAACTTCTCCAAGATGAGAATGGTAAAAAAAAAAATGTGGTGAAACCTTACTTACAACCAGCACGTGTGAAATGCGTGAAGCTATGACACTTGTAGTAAGCAAAGTATGAAATGCTGATGGTATGACAGTAATCACTAATACTGATCTTATGTCAATTTGACAACATAAAATAAAATAAATAAATAAAAAGTACCCACAAAGAGGTATCAGCTTGAATCAATAGCGATCAATAAAATTTACAAATGACTACAAAATTAATCTAAATTATATACATACATACATACATATACACATATATATATATATGCAAACTTAAAACATAATAGTGTTACAGTAATAGTGAGATATTTTTCAAAATGTTCTAGGTTTTAAGTTTTTGTACGATTTCATCGTCAACATTTATTCTCCACCAGATATCTCATATCATCCGAGAGATCCGACAATTCCAGCAGACTCCCTACAGGATAGAACACCAACCAAAGGTAAACTAAGACCCGGACATCGACGCCAGTACCAGTCAGGATCCTCAGTATACCTGTGACTTATCTGTCTCAGACAAACTGTGATGGGGGTGTTTTTTCATGTCACTTATCAATGTTGCTACACTCATCAGCTACAGTTTTACAGTTACCTGCAGGGGGTGCTGTTTTCCAAAGCCTTCATAATTACATTTACTCCCATGTTAACATCTTTGAACATCAGTGTTAATCGTATAAGCAATTGTCAAATAGCTTGTAACAGTGGCAGATTTTTTATGTACACTAGACACAGAATGAAACATAATACTGGCAGCACGTCAAGTTACGCACACACGCGAAGAGTAGAAACGACCGTCAAATAAGCTGTCTGTTTTGTTCTTTGACCTTTCCTCAAACAGGTAACGCAGTACCTGCTGGATAAAACTCTCATTATGGATGAGGATACCCTGTACGATCTGTCCCTCAAGATCGAACCCAGGCTCCCGGCTTGAATGGCATGTGCGCCGAAGCCAATCATAGCTGGTTGTACCACGATCATGATGCATTGCATTATGGGGCATGGCTGTGTGCCTCGCATTGAGTGAAGGAGTTTACGCTGAGAAGATGGAGGCCAGTTGTGGCAAGAGAAGAGAAGAAATGTTTGGAGGAACATTTCAGAAGGTGTCAGTGGAAAAAAAAACCCCCAAAAAACTGAAAGTCTAAGGAAAGAGTGAAAGAAATTAATGTGCTGGCGTCAGTTTGGTTATTGAATGTGGTTTTTAAAATGACGGGGGACAATAAGGGCATAGTCTAAATAAAATCACGGTGGATTATATTTTAGCTATCTCTCTGTTGCCGAAAGAAGGGGGGGGAAAAAAAGGTGTATTTAAAAAACAGAAGACATGTAGCATGTACAGATGTAGTGTGAAGTCACTATGCCAGCTCTTTCATGGTGTGTTTTGGTGCAAGGATCACTGGTTTTCCATCCATCCTCTCACAGACGGTAATGATGAGGTTGACCGCGGATTTCCTGGTCTTTAGTCTAATTTTTCATCCTTGACCCCTGTCAGGACTCTTGGCTTGCTTGTTATCTTCTCTCTTTCTTTGTTTTTGTTTTTTTTTTTTTTTCATTCGCTTCCCGCTGTACCCTTTGAGTGAATGAACTCCCATTGGTCGTTTGCCAACGAGACAATTGGTTACAAGCTGCCCCTCCTACCCCACGGGTGGAAAGGATGAGAAATTAAAGCAGATGAAAAATATATAGAAATATATAATAATATCTATGATACCGGTGCTTTACAATGCAAGAAGTGCTTCTTCCAGTAATGAATATATTTTGTAATAGCTCCCCAGAATGATAAAATTGTTATAATGCAGCATAGCAAGTTTTTTTTTTTTTTTTATGTGTTGTAATATAGTATAGATTAATAGAAATGACTTAATGGTGCCTTTTCACACACCACATTGGTGAATACCTGCCAATGTACCTACAATACTCCCCAAAGCAAAATGTACTACCTGCTGTAGCAAGCTGAGTTTGAAACAGTTTTTTTTCTCTCGTCAGCTTTCGTTCCACTGCAAAAATTAGTTTTGATTAGAACATCAACATGACAAAAAACGTGGGCAAATACATGTGCCTGGCTTTTTTCATGGAGAACTGAAGAATGTACAAATCAGTTAATATGTATATTGAACATAGAAAAACGCTTCTCTTTCTTTAATCGTAGGTTCTTTAAATAATATTCAAATAAACTTATAATAGGAAATCATCTTAGTATATTAATTTGAATAAAATTACACTCCTAAATCATTTAACTGAAATCAATTAATATGTAACAGACACACCAGTTCTGATATATATTTTGAATAATTCAATTTCCCACCTGTTTCCCGATCTCATGCAGACAGCACTGGAGAAACAATACATGAAGAATTAATGTCAGATACAGAACAGACTAATGGTTCAAGTCACAGTGCACATGTGATTGGCAGCAGAAATGTGTTTATGTGAACTTTCCTCACTCCTCCAGTGTGATCCTAAAATGATTAAGCATTTAAGGGATTTTGCCTGCAGATGAACACATATAATGATATGAATTAGGCCTCTCAGAGCAAGAGTAGTGACAGCGATATGCACTGAGCAGAGCTGATTCTAGATCAGCCCCTCTTTGTAAATGTTTGAAACATATGGGCCCTGAGTTTGAAATTGAACCGCCTGTTTGACAGCGATGGTCTGTAGTCGCCCTCTAGTGGTGAAATTCTCTTCAGAGCAACGCATTCTCCATTTGGACCTATTGCATACCAGTGAGTCTTAGTACTACTCGTGCTAACTTCTCAGACTCCATTTAAATTGTGCAGGTGAATGACTTTCTTGATTTTATTTCGTGCTGTGGTCAACTTTTCAAGTCAGTTTCTCAGTCAGTTGCATGCAACAGAGTTTCTGCATGCCAGAGGTGCACTGCAAGGCATGGTTTGATGTTTTAGTTTTTGTTCGCGTATCTTTATTATTCTGAAATCCTAATGAAGGATATCTTTTCAGTAAATTGACGAATTACTATACTCACAAAAAATGAACAATAGTCATGCATGGGTTAGCAGTGGGCTGTCAGTTCAGCTAGAAAGAAGTGATTCACTGTGCTGGATGAAGACTGCTTCAATTTTGTTTGTTTATTTGTTTTGTTTTGATCAATCCTTAATCCAGAGAATGTCTTAGTAACACTTAAAGTCGCAACTCTGTTTTTTGACGGGATAAATTCGTGATTTCAAATTATGACCTTTGCTTGCAACTGAAATATTCTGTGTGGAATATTCGTGTGGTATTGCATTTTTACCTCACAAAACGTAGAATCCTCGATATAGACCATTTTTAAAACGTATGATCATAACGCACAGTGTGCACAGGTGTT
The DNA here is from genome assembly GCF_902362185.1 of Chanos chanos. Classification (NCBI taxonomy): domain Eukaryota; kingdom Metazoa; phylum Chordata; class Actinopteri; order Gonorynchiformes; family Chanidae; genus Chanos; species Chanos chanos. The sequence continues at coordinate 6,485,817 of NC_044508.1, read as the reverse complement.
GTCCAGTTTTGTGTGATTGGACGATTGTTAAAATTGGGTTACGTGTTGTGTTGTCTTGGTCCATCTGACATGATACTCGCAGTTCAATTCTCACTTGTGAGCACTACTGGTGAAATTTTTTTTTACCGAAATCTTCCATTTTGTGTCTTTGAATCTTGCACGTATAACGCGCCATTCTTTCCCATAAGCACACTTACCCATCTTAAAATGGTTTCTATTAAGTTATGAAAAAAAGAGCTATACCGCTCTTTTTCAGCAACTTCAAATTTTCTTATGAACACTGTTACTACCAATACAAACCTCCACGGGGCTCGTACTGGCTTTTACAACACATTCTATGATGCATTAAAGCTGCGTTATAACGTTCTGTACATCGGTTTGAAGTGAAGCGTCCGCAGTGTTTGCTGAATGGATGTGTAAAACATAATGTGGACGAGGGGTTCTTTAAATTTCAGAGATTGTACGGCGAATAGATGGAAGGTCTCAAGTTGGTGTAGGTGGCATTTCTGCAATGTAGCGTTGCTTATCTGACAGCGTGTGTGTACCCTCATAATATTTATTTCCAAATATATTTATTTTACCTTTTTTGTATATATAGTGTGTCAAACATAAGTTTATATGATGTGATTTTTATGTTGTTATTGTTGTTGTTCTTGTTGTTATTATGAAATATGTTGATTTTACAATCTGTAGTAAGATAGTTATCTTTGAACTTTGCAAAATTAGTAAAGAAAAAATGTAGCATATTTAATTGATTTGAACTCCTCCATTCCTTTTTAAAGTCTGACTTTATGTGATTTGCACATTGCAAAATTGCTCACGTGCTCTGCATGATAATGCATGTCTGAGATGACCTATGTTTTATCTGCTTTTGTATATTACTGTATAATAGTAGTTTCTCTTTCTTTCTTTCTTTCTTTCTTTCTTTCTTTCTTTTGTTCAGGTAATGTACAGCTACAGTATTTAGTTTCCATGCTTTCATTTCAAATAATAAAAATATCCTGTAAGAAAATACAAATTTTGAAAGTATGTGTTGTGTTTTCTCATAATTGAGAAGAGGCTAAGCTGTCCTAAGTCAATTAGTTTTTTATGATTGCTTACACACTTGTTATGGAATTTCACTCATTGTGTCAAAACTCTACACACAAGCGAAAGAGACACAACACTTTGACACAAACATCTCACTTCTATGTCAGAATGAAACTCTGCAATCAAAACCTAACAATCCTTTTTCAAAATGGCATTTTTGTGACACAATGATACACACATGCACCATTTGAAATACTCTTTGAAAGCAGCAACAACACGCTGTTGTACTTTATACAAAACACTTCTGTCTTTAGTATTTCATATACCTTTTTAATTGTCTCATACAGGCTCCTGTGAAAGATTGTTCCAGTATAGTACATCTACTCTCATTTCAATGAACACAAAAAAAGAAAGGCTGCAGGAAAAAAAAAACATACCGCTTTTTTCCCCCGCTATTGAAAACACAAAGAAAAAATAGAATTACAGTACAGTAATCGATACAATATGTTACGCTAAACTCAAAAATACTTACAGTAAAATTACAGTGCAATGGTAAGCAAAAATTAGTATTGTAAGGAATTTTAAGGGATGAGGTGGATGGTTTATGGATCCCGCCCTCTGTTAGGGTCTGGCCACATCACAAGCAATGTTATCTCTGGCTGGGCAACAGGGAAAATATCGCCTTGCGTACCTTATCCAACCCTGGACTGACCCCACCTCAATGTCTCCATATGCCTCTTCCATTGCTTGCAGAAGAGGCAGGCGGGCATGTGGTTGGTGGTCATACACTTTCCAACGCCAAGCCGAAACGAATTCCTCAGTAGGACTGAGAAATGGGGAGTAAGGGGGCAAGTATACAACTGTAAAGTTATTGTTGTTGGTGAACCAGTCTCGGACCAGAGCAGCCTGGTGGAAACTAACATTATCCCAGATCACAACAAACCTGGGCTGCTCTGGTCTGTCTAGTACAAGTAGGTAGTACATCCAGAAATGTGATTATGTGTGCTGTGTTGTAGTGACCTAGGGTGGCATGGTGGTGAAGAACACCTTGCAGACTCCTTGCAGGAGCACCCACCGACACCTCACCACCACCAAAAGCTTACCTGAGGTCTATTTGTAGTGCTAAGGCTCAGACTGATTGGTGTTCAATTACTGTACAAGTGTTTTCATAGGTGTGTTTGGGTGTTGCCAATTTCAGCTATGTTTTGCATTTCTGATAGAAGTGTTTTCCCAATGATTGCAAGAGGTTCATTCATGAACAATGTGTCTAATGTAAGAAACAGTGTGTAGTGTTTTGCAAACAGTGTGTTACAGAATTGCAAACAAAGTGCAAAGCAGAAAATGTGTTTGTAGTTTTGGTGCCTTTGTTTAAGACATGGTTGCAAAAGTTAAGGTTTTCTTGCTTTTGTCTAGGCATTCACTTCCAGTGTGTAAGCAATTGGCAAAAAGCTGTAGACGAATACCCTGGAAAAATAACGTTTTTTCTCGTGGTCATAAATAATGAACGTGTTCTCTAAACTGTTAAGCTGCCGAACGTGCTCAAAATGTGAAGAAATTTTTGAAAACAGTCTGACTTGATAATGTAAAACTACTGCCACCTGTTGGCTGAAAGTACTGTAACAGCAAATGTCTCCGCTCTGCCAGGTAAATGGTGCCAATGTGACGAGTGGCTGTGTTCAGCATAGAACTAATCAAGCGCTTAAACCGTAAATGTTTTAACATTCGTCGTTCGTTCGTTGTGACAGATATTGTCTACCTGGAGGACCACAGGATTAAAAAAACAAAAAAAAAACCAAAGCAAGGACATCATGTAGTCCGCTTGCAGCGACATTTATGTTGAAAAACAGATGCCCTTTAAGGATCTACAGGGTTAAAAGCTGTTTCAGCTATTAGTAGAGCTGTTTGTGCTGCGGTGGTGCAAGTGACGCTTGCATTTCTTGGCTCAGTGACAGTCTATCCTATTTCACTCTTTGCGTTAGCCTACACATGGCATGACACAGAAGAAGGCCCTGTGAACTGAACGTCCAGATCCGCGGCAGTTACAGTTCACCTGAAGAGCAAACGTTCACCTCATCGATCTTTACTGATTTTTTAATCTTAACTCCTTCCTTACAAAGTCCTCAAAGAAAAAAAGACTGTTTTGTAAACGATTGGAATCCAAGAAACTGGATTAAGAGAAAAATTCCCCTTAGTTGAAAGAAAGTACATAAATTACACGTAGTTACATAATGTCTCTCTCTCTTTCTCTCTCCCTCTCTCCCTCCCTAATCCAGAGGAAGTAGGGGACGTATTAGTGGCTCCCAGCAGGGCTGTGGTATTAAACCAGATAATACCAGAGCCCTGGGTTAACATGGCAAAAAAAGATTCGCCAGTTCTACTATAACCTTCAAACAATCCATAGTCCGCAAACACTTAACAACCCTGCAGACATGTTACTGCGTATTACACATGCCATTTTATCCCTGAGTCATTGATAGGCTATCGCCTACCTGTAGAGCTCTGCGACGACTGTTAATCACAGTAGCTATAAAACGCCAGGACAGAACCCTTGCGGATAAATACACCCCCCCCCCCCCCCTCCCAAGTGTCCCAGGAATTTGTTGGCGTGACTGGCCTTTTCGGCCTTCATACCTTGTTCTTTGAGTGAATGGAAATTACTTCGAGAGGGGGGAGGGGCGTAAAATGGTGCGACCGAGGGCCCGACAGGAAAGCCATGAAGGTAATGAAAGACCTAGAGGCTTTGACCGGTGGTGTGAGGGTGAGGGATTTCAAGGACAAAGTGGCACACGACAGCAGGGGACGTGCGCAGGCCCCTGACACGCTGACAGTAGAAATAGGATTGGCTGTTCCTATGAGCTCTTATCCTGAGCCTGGGCCTGGCTTTCGCTTACTCTGTAGCTCATCGCCTCCGGGACTGCTTGGCTGGGACACATTCCATTCTCTATACAGGTATGGAAATACGAATTATATCATTTTGACTGAACGGTAGAATTTTTTTCAGTCTACGCATTGTAATTTACTTCATGTTTATTTTTATATTTTTGCGCTTAATTTCCCCATGTACGTGGCGTAATTTAGAGGCTATGTATAGCTATAGGATTAAATTATAAAACGTATGTTATTTATTTATTTATTGCTGAATTATCCTTAACAACAACAATTTGAACATTGACACATTTGTCATTATAAAAGAAAACTATTCAAGTGTGAACTAAAGAAATCAGTTTTAATGAGTTGTTCAGGTTCAGATTTAATGAACTGCAAAAATTTCCATAGGGTTAAAAGTGTAATATAACTAAGAAAGTAAACATTGCACTTAAATTTACTCAAATAAACATCACACTGTGCAATCCATCACTCTTACAGATTTATCCGCTATTTATATCCTACTACCGTTGTAGAGTGCCCTCAAGCCATTTCTTCTATATGTAGCACTCACACAGGTCTCAAGCGCAAAAAATAACCTTGAAAAACCTTAATAGAATTGTGAATCAGGCAGCCAAAATAACCTCTCAGCTGTGGGTCTTTAGTTCCTTGAACTCCAGATTCATTGTAGTGGGAAGTTCACTTGAGCCAGACTTATGCTTCCCCCTTGTCCCTCCTCGGGGATTCTCAATCCCAGTCGGCGTCTCCCCGCGTAAGCTTCTCTGACCGGTCCAGAATGTCACGTCGGATCATGTGGTCAGCAGAGTTTATGCCAGCATAGCCCCATGGCGCTAATGCTTCATCTAGACCAGCTGCTATTAATAATGCCACTTCTGCCCACTTTTCCCCAGTAGGCGTTAACTAGTCCTTTGGCAAATATCACTCTTGGCCAGTTTCTCTGGAAGCATCAAGAGTAGCTTTAAACGCATCTTAGCACGTTTGGCTCCCTGCCATCCTAATACGCGGAAGCCTATTATTCATGGGGTTTAAAAAGAAAGGGTTTTTTTTTCTAAAGCGTACACTTACAAGTATGAAGTTGTGGACTGTATGTGGATCAACGACTTCACAAATATTAATTTTGTTTGTTTGTTTGTTTCAGTAGAGTCATTTTAGTGCGGTGTCAACTAATGCTACATAAGAATTAGACTCATTCAGCTATGGTTTCGCGCTGAATGTATAAACATTGCCCTGTCCTCCAATAAGTAAATTATTAGAGGATGAAGTCAGTCAGTTGTCCTTCTGTGCATATGTCAACGTGACACTGAAACTGTGTGTCGTGGCAAAACTAATGCTCCTCTGAAATTCAAGAAAGTAAAAATGGTCTTGGCATGAAGTTCAAAGTTGACGTGGATATGGATATTGTATAACCATTATTGCCGCACTGACATGGCATATTAGTCAAAGATGACATCAAAAATAATACCTGTTGGAGCAATGCCATGCATATTTAAAAAGTGAGGCTTTGAACCATTTGAAAAACGTAGTTTGAACTTCCCAGTCAAATGTGATATTAAAAAAGTAAATCTCTTTTCCCTTGCAAAGATGCAGTGCACCATACATTGCTTTGCTAATCATATTGTAGGTTGGAGTAAAGGCAACTTTTATGAATATTCAATATTTACAAAAGTACATAATAAGCTATAAGCTGTGAAATACAAGTCTAGGTACAATGCTCATTATGCTTTGTTTTCAGGGTCCAAAGAATAGCTCGCTCCTGGTGTGTAATTATTATCGTCCAAATCTTTGCAGTTGACCTTCCTTTGGAAGACTGAGTTTTGAGGATGGCAAGCACTTTCACCCGTTTGCTGAGTGGCCGTAACACTGCTGTGTTACTGGCTGGACTGGGAGCAGGAACGCTGGCATCTGGCTACATGCTCAGTGATTCTGCTGCTATCTCTGCTGAAGAAAAAAGGAAGCTCTACCCACCCAGGTAGAGTAATTCATAACAGCCTCTGTTCTTTTTTTGGCTTCTGTTTTTTTTTTTTTGTCACAGGTGGTTTTCTTCTTCTTTTTTTTTTAAATTTCTTACTTTAAATATCTGTGTTCATTAAGATTACAAATAATGTACGCATAGTTTATTACCGATCATTCACAACTGATAAAACTACCACTACCTCAACCTGTATAACTAATACTATTGCTACTACAACTACTGGTACCATTCTTATACGCACTACCATGGTTACTACATTCACTTTCTGTAGCCACCACCCCTTGCTAATACAGTCAAGTGGAGTGACTGTAGTCAGGAAAAAGATTTTGAATAGATTGTAACTGTGCTTAAACATAATTAGTCAGCGGCGTTTGATTGAAGCGGGGCCAGGTGTCATTTCCTGAAGAGCCCTGACACACTTGACATTAGCACAAACCTGTACTAAATCACTCTCACTGCCAGCACATGGCACCCTGTGCTCTCCTGTCCCTGCCGAGCTTCACATGCAAAGGCAATTCAATATGACTGATGGACCCCTGGGCATGTAATTCAAGTACATGTAATCCTAGACATCAGTGAGTCAATTATAGCGTTAGTTTGAAATGACCTCTGTCAATATATTTTAGGTTCTGTACATTGTATATGTAATTGAAAAATGTTGCTCTGGAGGCTGACTTTGAACGATCATTGTAATATTCTTCCTATACCACCCACATTTTTAGAAGGATATTGTCTTCTATAAGAAAATGAAGGAAGCTTCTTTAACAAAACAACCTCTGTCTGCATTACTATTTTTGATGCAATGAGACATTAAGATTTCCAGACACTTTTGAGGACTAATGTGTGGTTAATCTGGAGTTAATGAAACATGCATATTTACACACTTCCTCTGGATCTCCAGGCTTTGCGTTCTTAATTGGCACATCACTTAGACACTCTTAATTTAGGGCCATACTACAAGAAGAAGGCTCTTCTCCATAAGTTACCACTGGCTCCAGTTTCAGTTGAATCCAGCTGTACTGAATGCTCCTCTGGTTCTTATGCACGTATACTTAAATTGCTCTATGACTTTGGTTATCTCTTCCTTTTGTATTTTCTCCCTGGACTTCCAAATTGACTCCTCTGGGACTGCTAAACCCTCCACAGTGCTGACTTTCCAGACCTGCGGAAGCACAACAACTGCATGGCATCTGCCCTGACCCCAGCAGTTTATGCTCGCCTGAGGGACAAGCTCACCCCCAACAACTGGAGCCTCGACCAATGCATCCAGACCGGTGTGGACAACCCAGGACATCCTTTCATCAAAACAGTGGGCATGGTGGCAGGAGATGAGGAGAGCTATGAGGTATATTGCAGACCAATGCTGGCCAAACTGTGGTGTTGACTTTTAGTTTTCAGTTTTTGCCCCACCCACCCCAGTCCATAAGTTCATAAGTGCCAGTCCACAACTGACATCTTGTTACAGTGAGGCACTAAACAAGCCAAGCACTCCTATAATAAGAGTTTTTTTTTCTCCCTATTCAATATTTCACTGCTACACATTTTAATTAACTTCTAAGCCTGGAAAACCAGTTTCAGCCCTGATGACCTTATCTCAAATTGTACAATGGTGCTGTGCAGTAGAGGACAATGGGGCACAGATGAGTGACGTTTTCAAGAGAAATGCGTGCAGAAATACTTTTTTAGAGAAGTGTGAGGCAAGTCAGTTTGTCTTGTCTGAAAACAGTCTGCGGCTATTTCCAAAGAGGTGAACATTTGCCATCATTATGAGATGGAATCTGTTACACCTCTGTGTACGCTAGCAGGAGACCTGTGAAAGTACAATGGGAATGTCTTGAAAATTAACCTGTCAGTGCAACAAAGCACTTTATCGAGGAGCTTACACATTCAGGAGACTGCTACTAGAGCTAATTACAATGGGTTTAACACTGACATCCATGCTTGGTGGTGTTATTTACTGGGCTACAATCTGATAGATATATGGCCTTCAGGAACTATGTGTAAGATAAATTGGGCCTCTTGCTCCAAACATCATACTTAACACAATTTCATTGTTTTAATTTGAGGAAATTTCCTCCCATCACTCCTCATCATATTATCCTCCGTTATGTCAGTTACCCATACTGTTCTAAGTCCCCCATCGTAACAGAACTCACGCATATCACTATATATATATATATATATATATATATATATATATATATATATATTTTTTTTTTTTTCTTTACTACAGTTATTTTTAATCAGTTAATTTGCTAATATAGTTTGGCTCTTGACTCACTTCTGAGACTGCATAATCTGTTAAGAAAATTAATTGACAACTCTCATCGTGGTAAAATTTCACATTTTATTAACTGCTCTTGACTGTACAAAACATGGAACAGCACTAAATGTTGTTAAGGATTCTGTAGAGGATTCAGTTTTGACGAGACCTGATCTTGGTTTAGACGGTTTACATGAGACGTGATCTCTGTGTTTATGTACCTTCAATCAAGGGTGATACAACTTGTACAGACAGGGGCACCTAGGTCAAACTCTTGGCTAATGACTTGTTGTAATCTGCAGGTGTTTGCTGAAATCTTTAATCCAGTCATCAAGGACAGGCACAATGGCTATGACCCCCTAACTATGAAGCATCCAACTGACTTGGACGCCTCAAAGGTAAGGGATTCCCTCATCCCCCGAGACCCTCTTAATGCAAACACTGGTCCTATGCACTTACCGTGACCAAGGAGCACAATGCAACGGAGGTAAAGGTTAGGGTGGCCAGGGTGATTAGAGGGTAATTGCTGCTAAAGCTTGAGTAGATTTCCAAGAACTTGAATTTTTTTTTTAGCTTAAATGGGAATTTTCTTGCCTTGCTCTAGGATGTCTGGAAGCACAATATTCTCAATATTCAAGAGATTGGTCCATTTTACACATTACATGGAAGCTTAAGTTTCCATGGATTTATGTGACGCTAAATGCTAATTTTGTTCCCACCAGTGGTTCACTTTCTCAACGACACAATGGTCCCCTTTTTCATTTTATTCTTCTGGTATGCCATTAATGTCTCCTCCATCTTTTCATGGTCCCAGGCTACAATCATAGATATTGAGTAGGCGTATATCAAATGCGTTTGAATGGCCGTGTGCTTTGACATCTGATGAAGACCTTTCCCCTGGCTAGATCACCTCTGGAATGTTTGACGAGAACTACGTGCTTTCCTCGCGCGTTCGTACGGGCCGCAGCATCCGGGGACTGAGCCTTCCTCCTGCCTGCAGCCGCGCAGAGCGTCGTGAGGTGGAACGCGTGGTGGTCCAAGCCCTGTCTGGTTTGAAGAACGATCTCTCTGGCCGCTACTACAGCCTGACCGAGATGACTGAGCAGGAGCAGCAACAGCTCATTGACGTAAGCACCCACCTTCTCTTCATCTTTTTTTCCGTCTTTTCACCTTCATCAACGGCACACACTGCAATATGACATAATATAATGGTTACGTTACTAGGAAGAATGCAGCAATTCAGTAATTCTGAGATCTGAAGGTCTTGGTATGCACTGTTCATTCATTTCTAATCAGACACAAATCCAAATTAGGGAACGCCATGAGACCTGTATGGTTTTCTGCTGTTGAAGTTTCCCTCATCCAGTGGCCGTCACTAGCTTCTGTGATTGACGGCGGCATTTTCTGTGTCTAGCATCACTTTTTAAGAGCTAACTACGCTTGTCATTCCTGTCTAATGCTGGCCTGCCTCAGGAGCACTTCCTTTTTGACAAGCCAGTATCTCCTCTGCTTACTGCAGCTGGTATGGCCAGAGACTGGCCGGACGCCCGAGGAATTTGGTAAGGCAGAGGAGCTAGAGATTCCCAGTGATAGAATAGCAACACAAGCCCATTCTGTACGGTTGTAGTGACTCCCTGTTTATCCTTCTGCTGCCTGTCTGTTCTTCTGCTGCCTATGGTGTCCGTAATGTTTCTCAGAGGAATAGTGGTGCAAAACCCAGGCATGAACATTTACTTTCTTTCTAGAGCCTGATGCAGCCAACTAACTAATAGTTGTTTCAAGTAACTAAAAGCTCTTTTATTATTAAAATCATTTTTTCTTTTGGAGAGTCTGTATGACACCACTTCAATTGGGAGTGCATGAATTAAGTGATTTAATACCCACTTAAGACTTGGTAAGGATGTTAAGTTGGTGTTAGTGTTGGGGTTTTTTTGTGTGTGTACCTTTGCAGAATCTCCAACACTTGATATGAGTCTGAATATTGCCCTTTATCTGGATCAAGTTACCTTGTTAGTTCAAGACTAGAGAGGATTCACATGTAGCCTGCTGAGAGACTGATGTAATTAGGAGACATCAAAGGGGTATTTTGTGCCTTGTCCTGACACCTTAGAGCTCTCCTGACTTGACCTGACCCCGATCCCTCCTTTCTTTTCTTCTATTTTTCCTTCCCCCCATTTATTGGTCCATCCCCTCCAGGACCACTTCCTTTTCGACAAACCTGTGTCCCCCTTGCTGACTTGTGCAGGGATGGCCCGTGATTGGCCAGATGCCAGAGGAATCTGGTATGGTGCATGAAGCATGCATCACCAGATGGCATTCCCATCAAGCATGTGTGTGTTTATATGTATTTGCGTATATATCTAATGCTATGACCGTGACCCAAAGCTGCAAGGTTATGATGTATTTCTCTATCCATTGCTCTAATGGTTAATCACATGTGAGAGTAGGAAACTAACTTTGTAAAGAAATTAATTGGCTTGTGATTTTACGAGCAATAGTGCAGAGTGAGTTGAAGGTGCGCGGACAAAAATTGCACTTTGTTTTGGAGGACTAACGGTCTCAGCTGAGCGCCTTAGTGTTTTCTTCCCGTGGGAGAACATTTCAGATCTCATTTGTCTGTTCTAAATCAGGCACAACAATGAGAAGACATTCTTAATCTGGATCAATGAGGAGGACCACACCCGCGTCATCTCTATGGAGAAAGGCGGCAACATGAAGAGGGTATTTGAGAGGTTCTGCCGGGGCCTGAAAGAGGTACGCTGGATTTAGACTAGCTGAATATTCCATGTTCACAGCAAATAACTTTAAGCCCACACTTTAAACATAATATCAGTCTTAATCTATTGGTCTTCATGACTGGTCTGGGGTTTCATGATATTTATGACACACCACATTCCTATTTACTACGGTCTGAAGTAAACTGAAGTGTAAATGAAAGCAGAGGCAGAGATTTGAAGAACCTTACCTAAAGTCCTATGGTTTCTGCGAGTTAATACCATGAAATGGATCTCTTTCACTAAATGTAAAGGTGGAGAGGTTGATTCAGGAGAAGGGCTGGGAGTTCATGTGGAACGAACACCTTGGCTACGTCCTGACCTGCCCCTCCAACCTGGGTACCGGCCTGAGAGCCGGAGTACACGTTCGCCTGCCACTCCTCAGCAAGGTACTGCAAACCCCAAAGATACTGTATCTTTGCGTACCCTTAATTCCTTAGAGCTTTTCACAAAAGCGTCTGTCTCATCGCACCTCCATCCACTTACAGGATCCACGCTTCAGTAAGATTCTGGACAATCTCAGGCTACAGAAACGCGGCACAGGTGGTGTGGACACCGCCGCCGTGGGTGACACATTCGACATCTCCAACCTCGACCGACTTGGCAAGTCTGAGGTAAAAGACTCCTGGGTTGAGACGTCTTAACTTCAGTGGGCAGTTTAATAGGATAGAGAGGAAAAACCCAGAGGTAGAAAGCAGACGTGTTAGACCTGACGGCTGACGCCTTGTTAGAAGCAATTTACTAGGAGGGTTTTGAGCTACATAAGCATGTTATTACGAACACATATCGCAAATGGTGGCTTATTTTCAGAGATTTCACACTTTAATGGGCAAAAATTTCCCCACACTTCCTACAGCGAAAGTATCTCAAATTCTTTTTTTTATGTTGTCCAAGGCTGGCATGCATGATTCAGTTAGACAAGAGCTTGGTGGCCCTGATAATCACATACACTAGTCAAAACATTTGCCAGAAATAGGAAGGATAAAGAGAATGGATTGGCAAATAAACGCAAGGAGCGCTGAAATACAGGAATCATTCTCAGAGGTCGCTTTTGCCCATTCTGCCTTATTTCAGGTCGAGCTGGTTCAGCTGGTAGTTGATGGAGTCAACTACCTGATTGACTGTGAGAAGAAGCTGGAGAAGGGTCAGGATATCAAGGTCCCAGCTCCCATTCAGCAGTTCAGGAAGTGAATACATCCTACTGAGTGGCATTGAGGGCCAGGCTACAGAGAGACCAACTGGCCCTCCCTCTGCTTTCTTCAGTACTGAAGGTCTTACAAGAACTCAATAAATTATTCTAGTAAAAAAAAACCACTCTATATGTTTTGGTCTTACTCATTTCCATTTCAGTACCCTCCACTTACAGTTTGGGGTTTGGGGTTTGAGGTGACGAAGATAAACACTTTGTTGGATTATCTGCATCTTGCGATTTGGTTGTGAGAGCTTTGATCGCCAGTTTTTTATAATACGGGGAAGAGGTTAACTATACAGACTGAAAGACAAAGAAGAGAGTAAGAAAACAATATAATAAAATATTGTTTTAGAGGAGCATTCATATTTCATACTGTGGATTCAGTTACTCAACTATGATCAATCCCTAAGAAATGATAAGGAGAATTAACCCAAGGGGAGCTGAAGATACACTGCCAGTTGTAAGCCATTCATAATAGATTCAAGTGTCATGCTGGAATTTCAAATTTACCATTTACTGTACTGGAATAGGATCAAACACTTTTCTCCAGCCCAGGTTTTAAAGGCATGAAGCAATATTGTCTGCTCTGAAAGTCACATTAATATTGTGCATTTAATGGAGGGTCAGATGGAAAGTTTGTGAGATATTTGCAGCGGCCCTTAGCAAGTGATAACAGACACGTAGTTGCTTCAAATGAATTCAGATGTGTATTTATAGCAGATATCAGCATGCCATCTGTGCACTCCTTTCGTCCTTTTGGTCCTTGGTAGCATGAGAGGGACAGTGCAGGGCCTCATGTGAGTTATGCACTCCTAAGCTTGTTTTGTGGGCCAAAGGTGACATCTCACACTGTATACACACTATGGATCATCTAACATGTGTCCTCTAAATCTCTTTGTTCTACTGTGCAGACTGCTAAATAGGTTCTAATGTACTCTCAGACAGAAAAGAGCATAGCACACAATCCATTTTTTGAACCTGTTCTTTATGCGTAGATACATCTAACCAAGCTCATATGATGTAAAATTTAACGTCCTTTATCACTTTGTTACATCAAATCAAAAACATAAAATAATGATACTACTCAGTCAATAAACTTTTCCCCTACTACCTACATCTCCTTTCAAACAATCCAAAATGTGTGCATATCCTAGTCCTTGACATGTAGAATTCTACTGTGTTTTTGCCTTCATCTTAGTGTTACAGACTGATTTTTTAATTTGCGAAACTGGTATGTCTGCTCCAATCAGAGATCGCAATGTTTGGTCAATAAAAAAAACAGAAAGATGCTAAGACTTCAGGATTTAAGGTTCTTACTGTTGTTGTGAGAGGTACGTGAAGATGTTTCAAAGCTTTTTTTTCTTGTCTTTCTGAATGTAGTATCATTCCATTTGGTTTGAAAGGTGGCTTAGCAACGGAAGCTCATGAATTGAGGAGAAATACTCTTGAAGTACCAGTAGATGGCAGTGGTTCAATCTAAAATGAAAATCAAATGAATCTTCCTCTGTCTTCTGTTCATGGCACAAACATTCAAAATGAATATTCATAACGATTATTACATAACTCCCACCACATTGGAAATCATTTCATGCCCTATCCCCAAAATACATTCCTAAGTAAACAATAGTTTCATCTATAGTTTAACAAGATTTTTTCATATGTATATCATGTACAGCAATATATAAAAAACTCAAACAAATTGATTTTGTTTTGTCTTGTGGACTAAATGCAAAAGGTTGTTCACAAATCACTCCTCTCGATTGTATTAACTAACACAGTTTTCTGAGTTCATTGCAGGCCTGTAACTATGTTGGGCATGCTGAAAAAACGCTTGGGGATTACCAATGTGAAACCAGACAGTAGCCAACTCCAAAGAAGAATCAGCCTGTTTGTCACAGGTGCCTGTCTAGCCGTGGACTGAGATTGCATATTTGTGATGGCTGTGACCTTCATGGTGGCTTACACCGCATTGACTCTTGATGTAGTGTTGATCTCCTGCATTTTTCAGGGGCTGCAAGGTGCTTTCCATACACTAGTGAAATAGTTCACGGGCAATTCTAGACAAGTAAGGTACAAGTTGTGTGGCTGTTGAATCAAAGAGGTGTTTTGAAAGAGAGATTCGTATCCTCGAGGGACATTAGTGTGGGGAGCTTTACTGTTAATTGAAGCAGGATTAAGTGTAGAGAAATCTTATAACTGTTGATTATGTCCCGAACTGTTAAATTGCTGTTTACTCAATCCTTTATGCATCGAAGAGGCCGATACTTACAAATTACATTATTATTTTTATGGTCCGTACCAACAAGAACCTACTAAAATAGATCAACATCATTCTCTGTAATTACCACAATTATCATTGTATGCCATCATATCACAAGGTTTGTGTAATAATCTGATAATTCTCACAGTGTTATGTTGCCCAGCAACATCTTGCAAATGCCCCATCAGATACACAAGGAAATGGATGAGTGGATGAATGAATGAATGAATGAATGAATGAATGAATGACTATTGTGGGATTTGTCAATACATTGCCTTTCCCCATGCATTGTGTATGCTGTTACATGTATTATGAAATAGCTTTTTGGTTGTTGTCATTTTTTGTTTATTATAGACAGCATTGTATTTTATTGAGCATACATGGCAACTGTTGAGAATAAGAAACTCCCCTGTTTTTCTACTGCATTTTCAACAATTAGTCTGATGTTGACCATTGGTTCAAATACACTATACATTTAGCTCTGTTAATGTTGATCTGACACTGTTCTGTTGTTAAAAATAGCTCTTACGTACACGACGTCATTGACTTCATAAAAGAGAAGATAATTTATGGTTTGGTACTTCATGACACAGTGTAAGCTGAAAACAGGGGAATACTGCTGTTTGTGTTATGCTACTGTCATTTACCAGAAAGCGGATGCACAGAACACTGAAAATCACATTTGTGAGACTGACAAAACGGCGGATGTTTTCTCAGCAGTTATTTTGTTTGAGAACCCACGTTTGAAGTGGGTTCTCAAACAAAATAACCTTCACGGCGATAAAAGTGCAGAATGCACATGCCTGTAAGCTCTTAAGCTTCTCCAATAGCAACTGTTTTAAAACACACAAAAGGTACTGGGGGAAAACATGTATGTAATTAATTGCTAATTGGTTCCGTGCCGCATTATACAGAAGGTCACTTCCACATGTTGTCTGTTTACTGTATTGACCTTTGCATCCTTCATGTAATGTTAAAACACTGTCATCAACTGAGTAGCAGTTAACTGTGCCTTCATATTGTATCACCGATTAGTTTATAAAGGAAGAAAATGGGTCAACTTCATTTTTTTTTTATTGAAACGTTGCATACACACATACACACACCCACACACACACACGCTCACAGGCTTACAATCACCTCATAAGGTTGCTCCCCCTAAATCATATATTGACCAGTACAGACCAACAAAAAGTGAACCTCATGACAGCAGGTCCAGCCACAAGTCTAACTCTTCAGTTCACAATTAGATTTTGAATTTGTGTTTTTTAATGGCTTTTCAGGTTTGCAGCGCACAGGCAAACCTTACATAGCAAGCTTGGAGGACTCCCAGAGGTGTTACTACATAATCTGTAATCCTAGATTTTTTTGTTGTTGTTCTTCTTTTCAGAAAGATGAAATTCTGAAAGCATGATCCTGCTTTCTTAAACCTGATGCAGAAGTGGAAATGCACCATTTATTTTGTTTCGTTTTAGTCCTTTCCCAAAAAACGTCACTAAGCAGACACTTTTTTTTTCTCCATATACTTTTTTTTTAAACTCCCACACCAACATTACCCCCCCGAGGTGCTAACAACATCTTGATGACCTGAATCATGTGTGTTTGTGAGGAACTGAAGCAAGGGCCTGAATGTAGCCAGTGTTGAGATGAGGTGGTTTTCCATTCGCTCAGGAAGGAGGAACCATCCCAGGAACAGCTCCACGATTTTACTGCCTCAAGGTTCATTAAGAATCGAACTGTGGTCATTTCAGTTTCAATTCACTTAATTCAGTGAATTAACTGAAATTCAATTCATTAAATGTAAATCGACCATCATTTTCCTTGGATAATGCTTTTATATTTAAAAAATTGGGAGTTCAAAGGAATTGCCTTCAGTCTTGATCAAGGATGCTAAGCTATCAATCTAGTCATAAAATCGACCACCAAATCAAGAGAGAGTCTCCTCCATTTGGTCAATGTTTGAAGCTTTTGGGTCTTTGGAATACGGTTTAAAAATGAACCCTACATTGTTCCAGACTGTTCCGCCTGGCAGAGCTGGAGGACTGGCTTCAGAACTGAAATATTGTCTGCCACTGATCTGGTTGGGAGAGAGTATCTGGAACATGTAAGGAGAATGGCTGGGGATAGTGGAAAGCAATAGTCATCCTGCTGAATGCATGGTCTACTGCACTGACCTTACAAAGCAGTAAAAAAATGAAATCTGACACTAGCTCAGCTGGTAAGACATATCTGTTGCAAAGAATCGAGGGTAGAGTCCAAGTTTGCACCATCTCCTAGAATCATCATTGAGTTTCTGTTAGACGTGGAGCAGACATTGTGAGGACGTACTGAACATTATTAGAAATGGCAGAAAACTGAGACATCTTGACTTGACAAATGATCAATATTGTCAAAAATTAGAGCATAACTGTAATCAGCTTAGCCAGACACTTGAATGATCCACCAGTGCATTTATGCTCTCGCACCGATTAGATCAGTTGATTTAATGCACAACATTAAAATAGGCTACTGGGTCCCAGTTTCTATTAATTTATTTCAACAGCTGCCCAACATATTAACCACTGCATTTACACTTGCATTTTTTACAGCATGTGTGATCATAGTGTACTGTTTACATGGGTTATAGCATGCCAGTGTATTTTGCCTATCTATTACTTTGACAGTACAGTGTTTTTGTAGCTCTCTTTTGTTTGAACCTTCTTTAAATGTTTGATTGAACTTAAATAATAGCTATTATTACAGAAAATAATAGGCTACATACTAAAATTGTCAGCAGTAGGATTTGTCTAAAATCAGGTGACGTACTGATGATGTGCCCGTATTGCTATGGAAAGATATGAGTATTAAAAACAATCAATTTTGTCAGACTCTACCACAGCGCTTATAAAACTTGTAACCTTGGTTACGTGTGGTAGGCGTCTGTATCAACAACGGGCGGTGGCCAACGTAAGCATATTGCAGTTTTTCAATCGTTTTGAAATCAATTAGAACTTTTAAATCGTTTCATCTTTGTTCTCTTTAGTTAACAAATGTCTCAGTGCACCTGGAAGGATAACAAAACATTCTGAATTTGCCATACCGAAAATGATTTTATTCAACCATTTACAATAAGTTCATAGAAACCTGCCCAGAGAATAATGTGCTGAATTTGGCACGATAAACATTTAAGAAAAAACATTATTCAATAATAAGCACAGACGATAAGTTGAACATATCACAAGTAGACCAGCAGGGAACAAGAGTGTTTTTTAATCTATACAACATCCTATTCAAGGTATTTTTGTTTGCTTTAGTCCTATGCAAATTCTTGCCCCCCCCCCCTCCCCCAACCATCACATGCAGCCGAATCTGATAATTTGCGAATTTGTGGATTCTTTTTTTCTCTTAAAAAATCACAGAGTTTGTACAAAATTTGAAAAGATGACAAACATAAAATAAAACGTGTTCTACACATGCCTTATTGATTCCTGCATGCAACGCATGTGGATCTGCTCAGCGTATTCCAATATATTAATCTTTAAGACAAAATACTTCTCTCTGACCAATTAAATAAATAGCCAACTCACGAATACTGTAGCTCATTCTTATTCAAACGACCTACAAGCAAATAAATATACAAAATCGATTTAACTGAAGGAGAAATAATGTAAAATACTGTGTATAATCTGAGGAAAACTAAACGAATTAATTAATATCATTCACCATTTTACCCGAGATGAAAATAATTAAATGACTGTGGTCTCTATTTCAAAATAATAACTTAACAAATCGAGAAATTAATTCAGCCTTTGTTATCTTGAAATTCCATTAGCTACAAATTTCAGTTTCACTCTACACAAGACGAAGCCGCACATTCTGTGTGTGATCTCTGTCGTCTTTCTGAAACACTTGGACATAAAGGACAGAGCAAACGTTCAGTTTAGGTGAAACTCATTGATACAGTGTGCTCAAGTGCTTTGCGACGAAGAGAGGCAATGCTAGTCCCTCTCCAGACATCACTGTCCGGGGAGCTACAAAGCTGTGGTGAGCCGGTTACGTTTGTCGGACCGGAAAGGGATGCAGGTACCATTCCGGGAAACGTGGGCTGATACAGGTGGGACTGAAGACCGGACCCGTTTGAGGATAAGCCGTTGGAGAGTGCCATTGAATTTGGCGGTGGACCCGCTCCAAGGCTGCACTGGGATAAAGACTGAGCCATCGCTTGTTGCCGGCCTAAAGCGGGTGGGAGCTGCAGCTGTGATACTCCTGGCATTCCGGCCGCAGCCCAACGGGTGTCGTTGGCGTGAAAAGAGCAAAGACTGTCTCCCATAGCGGCCGCAGCGGCGGCTGCGGATGGAAATTGTGGTAAGCCGTGAGTCGGTAACAAAGTGCCAGGAGCACGGAAAACGTTGGTCGTCTTCTTGCGCTTTTTCCATTTGGCCCGACGGTTCTGAAACCATACCTATTGGTGGGCAAACGAAAACGATTAAGATGAATAGTCTTGCTAATACGCATCCAACGGTCAAATAAAATGAGTAACCTAGGGCTTTGAAATATCAGATACGACACAGTACTTTGAAGAAAAAATATTGCCACGTATGACATCGCCTATAAGCATATGTATTTTAATTTTTGCTTAAAGCATCCCAGCCAAATCTAACCAGGCTTTGTTATGAAGTAAAAATAAAGGCTTCCACTAAAACAGTAGTCTCACGCCTTTCTGGTACTTCTGCTGTCAGAGAGAGCAGTGGTATTCCACGACGGGGTTTGCACATTTCGCTTGGCAACTCAAAACATGATTAATGTGTCAGTTTAAGGGAACAGAATAGTAAATATGAAGTTCCTCTAAAGCAACCGACCATGAAGTTGGGATAAGTTCATTTCACGCGGGCAGAAAGGAAATGCAATTTCATATTTCATTACAACCCAGTCAACATTAGCCTTTAAGCTGCTATTGGATTGGCTGCTATTGAGACGTTGTAGTGGGGCATACTGTTCCAAAGAAGAAAAATGATTTGCTGACCTTTACAGATTAATCATGAAGTCCATTGTCGTAACATCAACTCAATTATTGTTCCTTAGCACAAAACATTAAAAAAATCTTAACGTCTGGGTTGTATATCAGTGACAGATGATAACTGTGCTTATTACAGTTCAAGGCATCATATCAATTAGTAATTTACATCGTTTTCTCATTTTTGTTAATTGCCAAAGCGGTAATAAATTACACATGTGTTTGATGTTGCGTTAAGAAAATTATGTTTGAAAATGGATATGAATGTCAGTGTTGAATTAAATTCCATAAATCTATAAGTTATTCTATGGGGGGAAAAAAAGATATCGTTGTGAAGCCTGAATGTTTAACACCGCCGAGCGGTAACTGGTGACTTCTTTTTTTTTTCTTTCGTTCGCATTTTAAGATGCGAAATTGCAGTCATTCCGTGTAATAAATAAATTTACAGTTCCGTATGAAAATAGGTTTCAGTACCATGGACAGCATTTACACTGCTCCCTACTTATTTGGAGACATCTTCGCCATTCTCACACATCCCATTCCCAATTTAGTTGAACTCCATTTTTAATTTAGTTTAATTGTGTTGCTTATTTTTTTTACATGTAAGACTGCTGTTAATGGCGACACAGAAATCAAGCTCTGTCCAAGGCAGCCTTTCTCACCTGTACTCGTGATTCTGTTAAACCGATTCTTAATGCCAGTTCCTCGCGCATGAAGATATCAGGGTAGTGCGTTTTTGCAAAGCTCCTCTCCAGCTCGTTAAGCTGTGCCGGAGTAAAACGGGTCCGATGTCGTTTCTGTTTTTGTTGATTTTGTTGCCCGCTCGACTGGTTTGAAATCTGCTGTTGCTGTTTCTCCTGCTCTTTGGTGTTGACCTGCATACTAGACGGGTTGGATCCAGCATTGTTTATGTCGTCTCCGGGGAGAAGCGTGGTCCCTTCAACCGCATCGGGACCCGAAGCCAGTTCGCCCGTGTGTACTGTATCCGTACTTCCAGCTCCAAGTCTGCACTTTAAAGCATCCCTGTGTCCGATAAGTTCTGTAGCAGCATCCTTCATCCCTGATAGAGGACATAAACAGCCCGTCATAAAATGAAAACGAAACATGGAGCTAAGCCATAGCGCACAGTTTTTCGGAATTTCAGCAAATATAAGAGGCTAATTCAATAAATATTCGTGGTGTTTGCACCCTATAAATTTCACAAACACGAATAATTTCATTTCATTTCATTTGCCATTGAAAGATAAAAATGAGACCAAATAAGACCATCTGTTTGATCACATTAATTAAATCACATTTTATATAAATATTTTATATCATTTACAATTAAATGTAGGTATGTATTAGAGAATAAAGCGTAAACTGCAAAACAAATCTACATCAATTTAAAAAAAATGAAGATTAAAAGTTGACAGCTAGCTTACAGTGGAGCTGAAGACCGGAGTTGGCTGACGATAACTCACCGAGGCGAGTATCCAAGAGGTCGGTATGAGAGAGCATTGCGCACCGCTCCTGGGCGAAATGCTTCCGAAACTATTCTAAAACTTTTAACTATTTTAAAAAGCATGTAGAGCTTAAATGAAAGACAAATCTCCTTGTGTTTAAAAAGGCGGTCCCTTGCATTATAATGTTCTTTAGACAGACAGGGAGGCGCTTAATAGTTGGCTGAACCCACGGGCTTCCTCAAATGAGAACCAATCAGAGAGGAAGACTGAGAATATCAACCCTGAGCGTCTGCACAACCCCTAACATCCACAAACTAGCCACATCTACAATTATTGTCTCATTATAATCAAAAATGATTTATTATGGTACATCACCTCCTTATTATACACTTATAATATACATATAAAATGAATTTATATAATCATTGCACATGAATAAGTCCTAATTAACCTAGCTGTGTTAGAGTTAAGGGTTGGCTAGTGCCTGGATTTATGAAAAAAAGTTATACACATGAAAGCCTATATGGCTGCTGCTGGAACGATAACATAATGGTTTAGGTAATTTGAGGAAAGAGGAAGAAAGGGGTTAGCACCGAATTTATATAGCTTACCACGACAAAAGACAAACCGCGTAGATTTTCTTCTTACTATTTTGGTCAATGCATCTGCTACTTGTTAAAGAAATGAATATATTGTTGATTTTTAATGTGTGTGTGAATAATTCATTTCTTTACTACCGCTTTGAAGCAAATCCATCTATCTAACGTAGAGAATTCTCCTACGTAAAAATACATCCAAGAGCACAAATACATTTTCAACTAAGGCAATTTTCAAGACCATTAGGCATTTAGGCAATTACTGTCAAATCTATAAGATTTTATCACAGTTATTAGGCAGAGATCAGTCTGCATCTGTAGTAATTTAGACACAGTTTAGACCTCACTGTCAGTGTAAAGGAGTCGGCGCGTAAATTAAGTTTGAACAGACGCATCTGGTGTACATTCCTGTAACAGTTTGTGAGGGAACTAAACAGAAGAATATTCCCAATGGTAAACGTCCAGTAAACCATCGAATGAAATAAATCAGTTTTTGTAGATGGACTTCAATCGCAGTCACTGATGCGATGCTTAAATTGAATCGACGTTCTATCAGCGTCAACGCAATTAATTTAATTTATTTAATTCAAAGATAAATGATAGACATTGTCTAATTTAACTCCTTAAAGCATGTTCACTCCAGCGATTTGCAATCATTATGAACAGACAGAGCTTTTGCTGTGTCCCTTCTTTTCAGGAAAAGCAAATGATTTTGTTGCGTACGTTGGCATGAACAATTTCAAATCTTACCGAACCGGGAATTTTACTCCAGGGAAGGCACAAAGGATGCGGTCTGGCGCAAGCTTTCAGTCGCTTGGCCAGTTATTTGAGTACTCTCTTATGTTATGGGAATGGTTGACAGCAGGAACGCGGTGATATTTCTACAACGAAAGTGTCTGGACAGCTGAAAATAAGCAAATGTCTGTTCGACTCACTTTGTCTCCGAGAGGGGACCCTGGGTATCGTATCAGAAAATGCAACACAACTGCAAAAACAGGAATTTAAAGGTCTGTATTTTAGCTATCTCTATTTATTGTAATAAGGCGATACTGAGGCATAATTATTTGTCATAACAATGTCTGGAGATAGTTTTAACGTAAAAAGGGCAAGATGAAAACTTTGAGCAAGAACGCTAAATCCTAGTTAGCATAGTGTAAAACAGGCTTACAGATTTTTTTTTTATCAGATTGATTCTAAAGAAGATTTTCGAGTACTCCAAACAAGAACACCACAACTTAGCCCATTTTTTCTTGTGTGATATCAGTCTATTTTTGATTTGCTGGTTTGCTGTTGATTATCGCGTGCGATAATTTCCAAACGACTTTATACCTTGTTAACTAATTATGCTGTACTGTGATTCTTGCGTAACATAGGCTATTTGTGTGTCATGATGTTTTACTTGTTTCGTTGTGGGCTACATAAACTATCGTATATCATTTTCTCAGTATGCGTCACGCCATCTGACTAGCTGTATAATTACATAAACATTCCCTCATTCTCAGAGGTGCGGCGGTTATCACAAGCTAAGACGCTAACCTATGTACGAAACCCCTAATAGAGCATTAACTGTGCACAATATGTACACTTATGTGTTTTTATTTCCAAGGGATTACTTTAAGATCGATCCTTCAAGCATAGGTGAATTAGTGCTGATATTTGTCAAGGTAAGCTATTGCTCGTCAAAAGCTACAGCCTTTGAAGCATGATGTTGTTATTTGACAGGCTACAATAGAACTCTGACGTGCCCCACGAACCCAGATGTCCATAAAACGGTAAGAGAAGACCGATCTACTGTGCTAGAAGTACTTTCACCTGTCTTGACATTTAGTTTCCATGGAAATATCTCTTAGGAACTGGTTGGGTCGCCTTACAAAACATTTTTATCTCCCTTACCCACTTCTACAATATCTTTCTTTCTCTCTCTCTCTCTCTCTCTCTCTCTCCCCCCTCCCCTGCATGTACTTAGATTCCTACAATATAAGCAATTGTGCTGTTGTTTAACATTTTGTTTCTTATATTAGGCAAGAATTACGAATGAAGATATTTTTAATCAATTAAGTTGGTGAACTTTTTAAAAAATATGTGATTAAAATGTCTGGTATTAGTAGTATTAGTAGTAGTAGTAGTAGTAGTGGTAGCAGTAGTAGTAGTGGCAGTGATGGTGGTGATGATCGAGTTGCCTTGCTTTGCTTCAAAAGCCTACTCCATTTAATTTTTATATATTGCTTCTAATGATTATAGTTTGCATAAAATGTTGCCTTTTCTTTCAGCAATAATAGTTCAGTAATATTAATGTGGAAAATTCAAAACAACAGCAAGTAAAAAAAAGTATTAGGATGTTCAAGTGGAAAGAGGCACCAGCCCTGTTCATATAAATATCTGTATAAAGAATGGTTAAATTAACACAATAAAAGACAAACAAATTTACCATCAGTCTGGATGGGTGAATTTTCAAAAGACAAATTTATGGAGAATAGTAAATTTATGTGTGATTTACGTGATAAAACAGCTTTCTCGTGGTGTAAGCTACAGTTCCTCGTGAGGTTTTTTTTTTGGGGGGGGGGGGGGGGTTTGAGCGCTTTGGTGTTTCTGTCACTCTGTCTAACACGCAACGCTAAATTCAGCTTGCGAAAATGGACGAAAACATGGCTGCTTTTAGAACAGAAAGGAAAAAACAACAACAAAACAAAACACAACCATCTATATTGAACGAGTGAGCTGAGCGTATGAGGAAATGTCTTCAGGATCTGCAGTTAACATCGATTCAGACTCTCGACGCCTGTTTGTTTCAGGTGATTTGATCGCTGAATAGAGCTGTAGAAACGGGCCATACCTCATATAGGTCTTCAGGTTTTCTCGGTGTCAATCAATCTGATGGACAGAGAGCAAGAAACATCTTAACGTCATAGCCGGCCAAATGTATGTCCAATATCCTTCATCCAAGCAGCGAGCTCCGTCGCATCTAAAACTGTAATTAGACTTGGTGCCCTCCATGTGGACCCGATTACAACGTGAGTTATCCGGGGAGAATATGATTATGGCCCTAAATAAAATAATCAGCATTGGACGGCGATTACCTTAATGAGTTGGAGCTTTCGCATGTCACGGAATAACGGGGTTCCATTAGGTCTCATAATGAAACTTTTTTTGAGGGGGGGGGGGGGGGCGACAGTCATCAAAAATGTATTCGACGCAGAAGCTTCAGATGAATACGACACAGTCGATGCTTCATCTTTGTTGAGAGTTGTATGGATGTCTGTCTACAGCCCCAGTGTATCAAGGTATATCTGGCATGTCCTTGTGAATGTGTAGGGGTCTATAAAACGAATGCCTAAATACATCTGTGTATAAACGCAGTATATATTACAAAAAATATTAAGAGGGAAAATTCTGACCCTGAAAACGTTAGACCATATTAACTCAGATCGTGTCCATAAGACTATCGCTTTCTCCACGCAGATTAAGCCTGCGAAACGCAAACATTAAAAAAAAACCCTGATAGTTCCAGGCAGTACACAATTGCAGTAGAGTGTACAACAATTGTTTACACAACATTCCGACAAAGAATTCAACTCTTGACTTTCTTGTAAAACGGTTATTTGGTTGGACCAAGGAGATATTTTGACAAACGTTCTGTGAAAGGTTGTTTTAACTGTGTTCTGAGGAGGTCAGTTATTCCTTTTCAACAAAATGTCTGGAGCCAAAATTTCTGGAGAAATGTGTAAATCTCAGTTATTTTTCTCCCAGCCTTTTGATACAGTCTTTCCTTCACTTCACCAGTGGTCCACTTGCCATACAGCAGAATTACATTAGTAGCTGTGATACACAGTTCATCAGTCATTATAAATTTGATTGTAGGAATATTTTTATAGTCATTAATTTTCCATGCTTCTGGAAGAACTTTAAGTCAATTAACAACCCTTCACAGTGTAAACATTAAGCTCAAAATGAAAAATAAACATGCTTTTTTTGTACATATCTTTTACAATGAGTACATTTGCCACTATATTTAATAGTTTCATAATAGCACTACTTGATCAGGAAATTAGTGGGAAAAAACAAACTTTGTTTCAACCTGAAAAAAACAAAAAAGTTTAAAAGCACTTTTTTTCTCTGACTACAAATGGAAACTGTACCTGAAACCAATGACATCAAGCACTGTGACCACAGCCATACTACTATACTGCACATAAGCCAGTCAGTTAGTTACTTGGTCAGTTAGTCAGTCAGTCAGTCAGTCATCCAGCCAGTCAGTCAGTTAGTCAGTTAGTCAATCAATCAGTCAGTCAGTTAGTTAGTTAATAAGATGGTTGGTTGGTCAGTTGTAGTTGGCTGCTTGAAATGTAAAAATATTAACACAAATTTGGAGCTTCATTAAAAAATGAAGAAATTAAAATTTGTGGTAATGGTTGCTATGTGACATAGTAAAATGATTCACCAACTGTTTATCTACATGTTTACTAATATTTTGTCATGAGCATTTTCACAGCAAAAGATGAGAACTGTTTCTTTTTTCACTCATGAAACCTGTTTGAACCAACAGTTAGCAGAGACAAAGTACTGCAGCTAACAGTATACCTCAGTATGTCATTCACTCAAAAAGGGAGGATTTGGGTCAATGGTCTTTCTGAGTTGTAGTAAATTAGAAGCATGTGCCGGTAATTATTAAATTCCAGTATAATCGCATAGCTAATGCAATTTAATGCATCAGCAAATTGATATTGCAAATGATTAGTTTCACTGACCTTGCACATTGCATGCATTGCACCCACTGCAAAATAAAATTACAACTCTGTGATCCATTTATTGCTTAATTGTCATAAAAAGAAACAGTAAACGTACTAAAATATATATTCTTTGACCTGACTATGTTGAAAGAGATGAAGTTCTCACGGGTGTCCTTTTTGGACACTTTTTGGATTTGGACTTTATAGAACACCTCTTAGAATGCTTCACTAGTCTATAGATCAGAAACGTTTGTATTCTTTAGCAATAGGAATTTGTGGTTCTTTGCCAGTTGGCGATCAGTGGAACTTGTCTTCACAAAACCAACACATAATGTCAGCTTTATTCATTTATACTTAGTAGTTAATGATATTTCTTAATCCATGTATCCATGTTAACATATTCAAAAGAAATACAGCTGCACACATTTGTCTAAAATGTGTGAATGTTTGTCTGATCTTTTATGGCTGTTTTGTAGCTGGTAGGTAATGATGTGAGCACTTCTAAAGTCTGGGGCCCATTTGTATCAAGAGCACTGATCTGGGAACAGAACTCGCCTTTCTTAATCATAACAAGGCAATTATACAGACTCAAGGCAGCTAATTGCAGATCAGCACTCTTACTCCCACACACTTCATAAAATTGAAATGACATGTCTCAGATCACACGAATTCCAGATATATACTAACGGTAACGCTTTGGGGCTATAGTTAAACGATGAATGAAGTTAAAAAAAAAAAAAATTTAGGGTTTTTGCAAAGAGTACTTTCAGTTTTGTAGCCTAGAGAAAAATGTTGTCATTATTTGATCTATTAATTTTTCCTTCTTTTATCAGGAGACAAAGTGAATGGAGCCTTTGGAGAGCCAACAAGGAAATAAAATTGTAACTGGACCTGCAAATTCACAACATCACAACATGCCTATGTCTTGACCAGAGCCTTGACTGTAACAAACTCACCTATGTCACCAAACATGAGAAGAGTAATTAGACAAAAAAAAAAAATCTGTTAATTCTGCCATATTTGTCTGGTCACACTCAGTCGGGTCCTTAACTCAGTTTCAACCACTGCTGTGTATTTGATTGTTGTACCGATGTTATCAATCTACCAATTTGCAACCCACATGCTCATTATCCACGATCCAAAGTGATTCGACTCCTTTCTGTTCATTTCACTGATCTGCTGTCTCCGCACCATTTATTCACCACTTTCTCCGCTTGCTTCCCGTCCACAAACTACAGCACTACCACTTCGAAGATTAATTGATCACCAATTTAGCTCTAATTTGGACCAAGTCAGGTGGCAAATGGACTACTTTTGCTTGATTGTTAGTGAAATGTGTGCAAGCGCACTGATAAATTTTGATTTTTTTTCTCAATTACGACCAAATTAGTTAAATCCATTGTATAAATTTGGGCCTGATTGCCATAATAGAGTTTGAAAATATCGCTATTGATAATGATTCTGGGCTAACAGCCTCTTTCCGGCTTTCCTCAGCAGCTTGTCAGAGTCACGGCGAAAAATTCATTTTTCACGAAATCAGTTACGTGCCTGGGCAAGCCTTCATTAATCAGTTGCATTGCAGGGCAGATCCTGTCTAATGCATGTTCTTTGCTCAAAAAGCCTGAAATACTTTGTCATATTTTGTGTCAGTTAGATAGGCCTAGGTCTAATTTTCACACATTTCCATCAAGGCAACATGTGTTACTTCATAGCATATGTAAGCTTTTTTTGGGGGGGGTAAACCAGATAGCAAAAGCTACAAACCAGAATAAAACTTTAGAGATTTGTAAGATCTGTTAAGTGCTTACCTGAATTATGGTATTGTGAATTATTTATCTTGAAGCACAATTACAGTTCTTTCCTGCAAGGCTTCACTTTGTCATACAGGAACCATTAATCCGTAGAATGGGTTGGAATATTTGCTACTTATGTTTACTTTTATTTAATGAGTGTGCAACTTTACTAAATTAATTAATTAATTTAATGGACCTGGCAAACCTTCTCAGGTGTCTCGCCAACTGGAGGCACCGAATAGCTGTGGTCAACTTTTTTGTGCAAAGACAGTACTAGAATACACAGTTTATTGTGATCATTTCAGGTTCCATATTTAGTAAAGAAGCTGTGGTCATGCACTATGATATTATAATAATATCACAATTAAAAAGTTAACGGTTTCGAAAGCTTTTGCTGTCTTATGGGTAAATGTTTATGCACTTCACTTTAGCTTTCTGTACTTTTCATTTCTGAAACCAAACCAACAAAAGACAGTAAACATATTTTATTAATTAACTTTATGCTTCATCTTTGGTTGCAATACTACTGCTACTACTACTACTACTATTACTACTACTAATGATAATTTTGTCCGGGTTAGATTTTTTTCCTGCTATTGGTTTACTTGTCCCATAATAAAATCCTTATATGAATGTCTGTGTTACATTCTGTTATTTTTTATTCAATGTGAAAATTCATGTCAAAAGTCACAAGTCATTTTAGCAGAGGATGGCTTGAGATATACGGTTACATTCAAACGGCACTCAGACTGTATATTCCATTACAGGAGAGAAAAAATGACAAGACAAAAAAAAACCCCTCTAAACGTCTGCTGCCAATTCTTCCTTATAACTTGTCTTGGCAATAACGAATTATGCTTTTTTAATTAGGCATTTCCTTACAGTTCCTCCGCCCGCTATCCCTGTATTCCTGTTCAGCCACTTCGTCACGCTTTTGAGTGTGGGACAAGAGACACAATGTCACAGTATAACGCTTCCAAATTTGCTGAGCTGTTCCAAGCTGTAACCATCGTTCCAAACTTGAACCATTTATCTGAGGGCGACATGATACGCTTATCATCGAATCAAATCTTGTGACTTCTGCGATCAAGTTACTTCTTTTCTTCATACCTTGGGAAATTCGGCTTTCCGAAGGGTTGAGGATCATCTCTTGGGTTCACGGACTGATCCAAATAACGATGGATCAAGTAAGATTTATCCAGCTGGACAGTAACTCATTTATTGGGACTGTCTTTCTTTATGATATTAAAATGACTGGGCACTTTATATACGCCACGGCGCTGAGATAACGTCGAAGCTTGACACATCATAAAATGCCCCCCACACATATCAACAAATAACATGGATGCACGTAACAAATATAAGTCTAATAAAAATACCTTTGCTGAAAACATCTAATGTATCCTGGTCTTGATTTACAATGGAATGGATTCCAGTCAGTCGCAGTATATCTGCATATTACAGTGCAAATATCCACTGACCTGTCATGGTAAGGAGTCGTCATAATTCAATGCAGAAATGAGATGTAGTATGCTATTAATATAGCCCGGATAGATTAACTGTAATAAATTTAGCAATTTGGCCACGGCCTGTGCCCATCTGCGACCCGGTCCTCATCTAATCAAAGTAGAATCAATACTGCATCAAAGCATAATGAAGAGGAAGAACAACAATAATCTTCCCCTTTCTCTGAGTTTCTCTAAGTGGACTTTTTATTTTATTTTCAAAGATGTTTCTTTTTGGGAAGCGGTTGACTTCGGGAATTTGCATCACGTCAGCGTCTTGCAGAGGTCGGTTTTCTATACAGTCGTTCTATTACCGGATTTGGGTCTCGACTTCTACGAACAGCTTGCGCAAGCATCTCAAACATCTTTAGGGTGATGGTATGCAGCGCTAAGAGTTGTGGGAAGTTGCTGAAGAAATTTGGGGTATTTTAAGGAAGTAATGTGAAATTTCTAAGTGATAAGAACACGTCCGCTTTAAAAAGACGCCCCCCAACACACAGACATGCATACGCACACACACGCGCGCGCACACACACACACACACACACACACACTACCACCACCACCATCTTCACAAATCAATAATACTGATCATCCGAACTTTTAATGTGGTAATACGGTTCATCATAACTAAACTTGGCCACTTTAGTTTAAAATAGATATATTACCGTGACTAATACGATTTCTTACTTTTTATCTGGTATTAAGCATAAGAAATGCGATTATCCTAGTAAACGTTCATTTTAAACAGGAAATCCCTTGGTGTCTCCCTTTTCCCCTGACCGTTGATTATTAGTATTTTCCGTGTTTTCCAAACTAATAAGTGCCACTATCAAGCGGTTGGAAGCTCTCGGAGGCTGCGGACATGCTGTTTGCAGTAATTGATATTGAACGAACCGTTGGTCGACGAGAACGGGGCCACTGCTGGATAATTTGCAGTTTAATCAGCGTTTGTAATGAGAGCGGCTGATTAGGGGCCGTTTGAAAATAAAAGAGAGTTACAAGGAACGTCTGTCAGGCTCCGATGATAATGCTGGAGTAATTGTCGTGATTAGAGAAAACTGGATGACTCTGAGCTTTTTGAATACAGAGAGAAACCAGAGGGGTGGCGGTGAGCTCCCATATGTAGGCAACTAATCAATCGACTGCAAAGTAAAACATTTTGGACAGACGAATGTACACTATCCCTAACACACTTACTCTAGACATACAACAGGAAACCAAATGGCATTTTACTATAAGGATTTTGCCTCTTGGTATTCATTGACAGACAGATGGATAGACAGACAGACAGACATACAGACAGACAGACAGACAGACAGACAGGCAGATAGATAGATAGATAGATAGATAGATAGATAGATAGATAGATAGATAGATAGATAACAAAATTTACTTCATTTTATTCAACACAGGAAGTCCAATAACTGTCAGCGGCTTCAATACTAGCCTAGCATATTCTCAAGAATATGCCCTTATCAACATTCTGCATGAAACATGCAATGAATAACATCACTATCTCTAACGACTGGCAATCGTTCAAGTTAAATTATTATTGTCACGTCAGGCTTATTAGGTCTTTGTAATCAGAAGCCTACAATTACCACCAAAGGGCCTTCCACCACGAGTACAATAAAAACAACTAGTACTATCCTACCCTAAACTGAGCTTTTCAATTAGTTTACTTAAACCTCGCTTTCATTGTTGTCCGGTGAAGAATGAAACAAAGCTCCCTATCTAAAGCGTGCACAACAGGAGTCATTGCATGCGCGGCCTCTGAATAGTAATTCCAACATTAGTGCGCATGTGTGTTTGGGTATGGACTGCCAATTAGTGGTGTTGGGAAAAAGGAATGACTGGAGCATCAGCTGGTGGAAATGAACCGCAGAGGAACCTGCTGCCAGCCTAGTTAATATCGCACGCACACACAGACACACACACACATAGACACACACACACACACACACACACACACAATCTATCTATCTATCTATCTATCTATCTATCTATCTATCTATCTATCTATCTATCTATCTATCTATCTATCTATCTATCTATCTATCTATCTGTTGTGCGCTGGATGTTATATAGACTCACTTAATATCCTCACCTTCGTCTCTCTCTCTCTCTCTCTCTCTCTCACTCTCTCACTCTCTCACTCTCTCTCTCTCTCTCTCTCTTGCCCTCGCTCTGCGACCGGATTATCCCCATCTATTCAGAGTCAGTGACTGTCTTGTTGAGAAAATCAGCGAGTAAACAGGACTGACAGAAAGGGGGGCGCAGCTGACTCCTCATACAAATAAAGCGCGAAGTCGCATCAGTGTGGTGCGCTCTCGGAGATGGCTTTTTCACTTTGACAGAGTAACGTCTCAAAGGACCCTCAGTCCCGGCGTTTTCCCTTTGTCCCGCGATCAATCATTCTATTGTGTCCTGGATGTTATATAGAGTCACTTAATATCCTCACCTTCGTCTTTCTCTCTCACTCTGTCTTTCTCTCTCCTTTTTTTAAACTCTGAGAACGATGCGCCACTGAGCCGCGCAACCAACGGTCTGTTAGGGCCCTACGGATAACAGAACATAAAATAATTTAGCGGACCCCACTTACAACAGAGCACATTGGATGTCTTGTTCAGTATTCTTTGAAGAGCTGTGCATTTAACGGTGTCAGTCGTTTTATACAGTCTCAATAGCTGCTGAACAAAGCAAATATAAACAGCATCTCAATGTAGTTTCCCAGAAATATGACACCTAGAGCACCATTAATATCTTTCTCACCTTTGTAGGACGGTTTCTGTGTCTCTTATCAATTCCGTAAATGCTCCCACATGTAGAATTTGACGAGGGACACCACAAGAGCAACATAATGTCTCAAAGTGACATTATATTGTTCTAATTACTACATTTAAGGGTTTTTTTTTCAAACGGATTTACTCATGAACGTGGTGGAAGGGGAAAGAGGGATGAATATAGATTTAGGATCTGTCTAGAGCAGATGAAAGATTTAGCTACAAGGCCCAAGCCAAAAACTTAAATCTGATTTTACGCAAGAGGAGCAACTGGGTTTGATGAAAGATTTCCTCTGACACATTACAAGCAATAAATCTAGTCCAATCTATGCTAGTTAAAACCGTTATGATCATCATTGCTATCATACCATGCTCATTACTCTTGTGCTGCAATAAAGATCGATTTATCTGTGCAGAAAAACACTATTTTGAAATCGCATCGACATTTATACCTTCGTGATATCTGACAAAAATCAACTGTAGACACCTTGACTTGGCAGCTACATGATAAAAGAAAGCTGAAAAACGAGGAGAAATCGCATTAGAATCCGAAGGCCCTGTCTAAATGTGTTAGGTCACGGAGGAAGTCATAATCATTCTTAATATGAGATTATAAATCTGTTATTCTCAGAGTAGGCGATGGTCTGAAAATATTGTGAAATTAAGTCTCAGATGATTCACTGACACGACTGGCAGTGACTTCTGAAGATGTTTGAGTGGCTGTTTATTATCAGAATGTAGCATCGACAAAAAACTTTGAGAAGTGGGTTTTAAAGGACAGACATGCTAGCCTATATCGTGTTTATTTGGATAACGGTTTGTCCGTTGTTCACGCTTGCTACTGGAACGTCAGATGGAGACATCTCCATTGCCAGGACTGTGTTCACTTTTTGAGGGCTCCTGACATGCAGGTAACTCTTCCACGGATGACTAGCTGCTTTCAAACTGCGGTTAGCTGCTTTTCAAGCTGTGGCTGCGGTTTCATGGGATATTACACCATTTTCGGATGACATCAATCAAAAGTTAGAGACATTGTTAATATATAATTAGGCGGTAACATATACTTGCAAGCACATCAAAACACTTATTAAATGTGGTCTGACTGCACTCCTTCAATACAGGCCTGTGTTGCAAACTACTACAGACGACACTACAGTTGGCAAAGGTAAACGATCGAATTGATTGTTTTTGGATTAATTGCATTTGTCATAGGAAGCAGTTCAAAGAAGTAAATGTTTCAATGATGCGCAGTTTTGAGTTAAAATATGACCAAATTTGGCCAAATGCACGTTCCTTTGGGAACTATTGGTAGGCCTACATGTTGAACAACAGGTCATTCGTATACAAAAGTAGGCAGTAACCCAACCTCTTTATCCTGTTATTGAATCCTAAAAATGTTCCCTAAATAGAGAGACTTTAAAACAAAGTCATGAAAATGTCATAGATTCAGTCCATGTATTTGATGATTCCCGATAATAAAGCATTGAATGACCCAAATTTGTTAACAAGTTCTCAAATACTTTCATTATGGCAGCGAAATTACACTTCGATAACTACTTAGTGGCGAGCAATGGTTTCACGAATTAAGTCTAATTTGAGTGAGAATTTGTTATATCTGTCGAAAATATTTCCAATTAGCGACGTAATTATTTGATAGTCTCGACAATTACTGCGTAAATGAGTGAATTTTGAACTGTGGGGTCCCTAATTGGTCTAAATTTGATATTTTGCATATTTGCATAATGAGGGAATTGGGAGAAAATTGTGTTCATTCACTTGTGAAAAATCCAATGAATTTTATGAATTTGAAAGCCAAGCGTCCACCTACTGTTTGTGAAGGACTCTCCTTGTTGATCCCCGACGTATCAAGTGTAGATGGTCCTGATGACCGAGGAAACGGTACTGGCCTAAATAATCACAAACCTTGAATCCGCTAACCGACCAAAGATGCGGACGACATCCGACTCCATAGTTGCTAAACCAAATAATTCTGTGTTAAAGAACGAGTAAGCTATTCGAAGCTTTGTCATACATATAGAAAAATCACCTTATTTGTTTGTTTGTTTGTTTGTTTAATCATATAGCTAAATAAGCAAAGGTCATCTCATGGAATATCATTGGCCTTTTTACTCAGAACTAAAAGTCTGTTCATCGCGAAAGTTAACGTCACCAGAGAGTCAACAAGATTTGAGTTCTGCTCAAGATTCGAGAGGCTCAGGACAGTCTATATGGTTATGATCAGGAACAAATGATATTGAGGCAAATACAGAGGCCATTAATTGTATTCTGTATGTATTTTGATTGAAATTGATTGTGGTACCTTGCGATAGATCACCATTAGACTGCATAAACAAAGCAGAAGTCATTCTAATCAATTGAATAACACTGTTCTACTTGAACCAAGGAGAAGCGCCAAAAAAGAGAACAAAAAATCCATTTAATACAATACAAAGTATCCTACAAGATTTTGAGGCTACAGGAGATATAATGCAGAAACTGCGATAAAAACGCATGTTCGTTGCATTATGGTATATATTGCATACTCTTATCGTAAAAATGAAAAAAAAAAACAAAAAAAACAATCGCCAAAACAAACATGATAAGTTTGATGTATGAGAAAGCTTTACACCAAAAGCTGTTCTCTTAATATTCACAAAGACCTCATAAAACAGATAAGTAATGATTCTACCATTTCATGGGATATTACACCATAATGATAGTATTCCAGCCATTTTCATCAAATCTAGCCCAAGCCAGTCTGAAATTAAGCCCTTGCGTACCTGTGTTGGGGTAATTTATGACAGCAAATTCATGAGAGTCTCACACACTGATGAAATGAATATTTACTGCTGTAGCTTTGAGATTTTCATTTTGAGGAAGAGAAAGAGATACAAAGTTAAAGTGAAACAGTGTGGACATTACAGTCCTGATGTTAATGAGTAAACACTACATATTTACATGCATATGGTCAAAATTATGGGAAAATGGAACTGACCTGATGGTAGTGAAAAAAGAGAGTGTTGGATGAGAAATATATCCTTATAAATACGAACATACTCATCTACCTGAACGTAAACATTCACACACAGAAACATATATATTCACACACACGCACACACACACACACACACACCTATACACCCACATCTTAACACACTCATTGAATACACGATACACACATTGTTAGAAAAAAAAAAAAAAACAAAAAAAAAAAACGAGTTTTTTACTTTGGGTGTTAATAGGAATAAAATACCTCGGCGGACGAGTGCAGATGTGTTTGATACAAATAGTCATTTTCCTATTTGCTGCCTCATTGAGCATGATGAATGATGGAAGCGGGAGAGCTGGCGTGATAAATGGCAGCACCTTGGCTCTACTGCATGCCCTATTGATTCTCCTTCTTTATTACTCCTACACCCCAGCTGGCTGCTTAGCGTTCCCCACACACAGTCACTCTAGGGAGGAGAGAAATGGAGGTGGTGGGGTTTTGGGAGAGAGAGAGAAGGGGGGGGGTCCTTCTTCTTCTTGTTTGCTGCCTCTAAAAGGAAGGTGGGGAGTTGAGTTGGTGGTGGTGATGGGGGTAAGGAGGTGGAGGTTGGGGGGTGGGTGGGAGGGGGGGGGGGCTGGCTGGTAAAATAAGTTTTCTCATTAGCGCAATCTAGCAGAGTCTTCGGCTTCTTTCCGAAAAGTGCTGGGTGGAATTGACTAGAGAATGGGACGGACCAGTGAACCGGGAATGGGCTCCTTATTTATTCAATATGTGCGCCTTTTTCCGAGTTAACCAAATGCTACTGTTTTGCACAAGTAAGCATTTTACCTGGATATGTGTATTTGTGTTGCTCAGATACAGAGTCTATTGGTGACTACAGGCGTAAATGTTGCCGCCGTTAACAATGAAGAACTTGTTGGCGAGATCGCTCCAGTGAAAATGATGAAATAATAGTTATCGCATCCAAGCACCAAGGAAACCTCCTGACAGATAATTTACTCTTAATAACTAATGCAGTGCAAACACTGAAGAGTATATTCTCTCAGATAGTTTTTTTTTTTTATCCTTAACACAGCCAACTAAATTACAAATGCTAAACAGCTGGTAGAAAAGCGAGTAGGCCAACAAATACATTCAAAAATGGACATGTAATTTTTTTGTCCCTGTGTCCACCCACAAAACTGTAAGTTGCAAAAACATATAAACAACAAGACTGAACAACACTTCAGAGTCAGATGTATCCTGCATGTCTTTGACCTTGTCATAGAATTAGTAAGGTTATTATTTCAAGGGACATGACAGGTGATAAATGGTCTGTATTCACAGGCTTGCTAGTACCGATATATGTGTTACAATGGTTAATGTTACAAGTCGAGATGATTTAAATCTCAGTGTTTACTGAGTCAGCAACACACAACAGAGAAGGACACAAGTAGAGGATACTGGTTTGGGCCTTTGGCTGAGTCTCTTTCATTCTTGAGTTTATACATAAGGATGAAGGTCCCCGTAACTCTGTCAAAAGTCCCTAGGCACCGACTCCAAACCTCTGGAAGGATATTGTGGTCGGGGGCAATTTTCCCACCATTCCCTCTTTGGAAGCACAGGCTGAATCCAAACTCTGTCTGTTCATTAGCAACTGACAGCCCCCTCAGCCTGCATCTACTTGAAAAGGAATGGCACTAATCAAACTTGACACATCTGAATGTCCACACTCAGACACACACACACACACACGCACGCACGCACACACGCATGCACGCACACATGCACGCACTCACACACTCACACACACACAACGACATCCTAACATGTACACACAAAGTCATCCTAACACACTTATTGAAGTCCCTACACTATCACAAATTCATTGATAATACACATACACACACTCTTGCATGCAAGCATGTGCACACACACACACGCAGATACGCACACACTCGCACACACATACACACATGCGCACACGCGCGCGCACACACACACATGCACACGCACACACACACACACGCACACACACAGACGTCGGCTAATCAAAAAGTGTATTTCCTGAGGCTGTCTCCAGAGAAATCTGTCGGGAGAAATTGGAATAATTTATTAGGGAGCTAGTTTGCGTTGACAGTTAGCCCAAAGCTATTTATCTCTGTAATAGAGAATGTCTCCAATGTGGCAAAATTGACCAAATCAGAGAGCTTTGATCAGAGAACGATTCTGGCAAGCCTGCATGTGTCTTTTGCCCAGGGGAATCACAGAGGAGAAAAAGGCAGAGACAGAAACTGAAAAATACCCAACAAGTGGTTGGTGTGTGTGTGTGTGTGTGTGTGTGCTATTTCAGACCTTAGTTTTAAAAATGGAACATATGCATCCCACATTACTGACCTTTAATCTTCGTATGCGAAACGACAATGTGAAACAATAAAAAAATATAATCAGTTTTGAAGATTTAAAGACTAATTTTATATGTACAAGACACCAAGGAAAATAGGCTTTACCCACTTTTTGTAGAGGACACATCTCGACTTGATCATTACATTTTTGACAAATCAGAGAATGTAGCATCAAACACGCAGTGTACAATGACTTGCTGTATTAAAGCATTATGGGATGAATCATAGAAAAATACAATCATCATACGATAAATCATTACAAAGGCCAAACAGTTAGAAGTGTACAAATTTTAACCACTCTTTTACTGAGTGTACCTTGAGTTTAGAGTGCGAATTATACAATGACAATCGGAGGGATCAACTTTTTCTCCAGGGCTATATAGCATAGGATATATAAATGTTTCGACCCCCCCCCCCCGAACTGTTGTTTTTTACCTCTTTTGGGGGGGTCCAAGTCTTAATTAGGGGGGTCAGACCTTCCCAATCCCCCCTGTGATTTGAACCATCCTTGAGTTACTGATGAACATGGTCATGTGTGTTTGTATCAAAAAGGACATTCCGTACAATACTAGAAGATGGGTAAACAGCTGGGCAGAGCATTACCCTGGATATTTGCCTTGGTTGACTCTAGGTCTCAGTCTAAAACTCTACTGTGTTTTCATAGCAGTGCAACATAATATAAGGAGTTTCTTAGTCGACAGAGATATCAGCAGAGATGTTGTCAATACAGTTTTTTTTTAAGGCTTCCATTTTGCATTACAACCATAAACTATTTTGCATTTCAAATATGTTTGTTACCAATTAAGCTGTAGATTAATGGAATGTTTTTTCCCCTGACATCAACCATAAAGATGGGTGAGCATTTCTTTCATTATTCCGCATTTATTACCCATTACGTTAATGGTAACTGTCATTTTATCTTTGTGTGTGGTTAATTTATGTCTAGTGGTACAGTGGCCCAGGAGTTGTTAATGTTTTTCTTTTTTTTTTTTTCCTTCTCTCATTTGCATGAAGAGACATTTTTTTGATGGATTTGGAAATTGGCTGAGAAGAGAGGGAAATTAAATACTGCTAACATTTTAGGTGCTGCTCCAGATTCTATTAGCACAATAATACATTTGTTTGGGATTTGACAATATTCTTTAAGATTGGGGCATCTGCTCTTCTATAAATCAGATAATCATTTTTTTCTTTATTTATGTCAGATAATCTTTTCATTAATGATGAGAACTGTGTGTTACATTCTAGCCGTAATCATCTGTAAAATACTACATGTGGCAACCTGTAGATATAGGTTATTCAACTTTTACTGGAGCTCTAATGCCATTGTAGGGCTGAACTGATAGTATCTTAATGCTCCCTTAATCCTCAAGATTGGAGGTCTCTTTGGCAACATGTTTGGTGTATAAGAAAACATGAGTTTTCAGCAACATAACTTGTACTTTCTGTTTAATGAAAAATTACACAAAAAAACTGAATTCTTTCACATAAAGCTGTTCTAGTCTAGAATCAAGACTGTACAAATCGGATAACAAACATATTGAAGTTATTGAAGTTGAACGTGCAAACAAATCTTCAGTTATTGCACTTGCAGTTAATGGAGAAAAGGCCCGGTCGACCGAAATGCAGCTCTAGATTCATCCAAGCTGTTGCTGGTACCTAGCACATTCAGGTTCAGGTGTAGTCGTTGGTATAATTCATATTTCGCATTTTGTAAAGGGGTTTATGTGATATTATGCACGTTCTACAATTTGTAGGACTGTCAGTTTTTGGTTTAAAATTAGAAGAAAAGGATTATTCTTCATTAACGCCATGAATTGATTGCCTTTAAAAAGACACGGTCATGGAGTTTGAAACGCAGCACTCTAGTGGAAATGATGGAGATTTTTGCTGAAAGATTTAACCTCATGCTGACTGCATCAAAAGTCAATTTGGACCTGTGCCTACAATCACCTCCACAAACTCTCCAAAGTAGCTGCACTTGGCCTAATTAGTATGCATTATCAATTAACAAACTTAATAGCCGGCAGATTGATTAAATCCTCTATTAGAGAGCCAGAGCTGAAGTGAAACATGAAGTATTGTCATATGCGCAGCATCTCTCTCTCTCTCTCTCTCTCTCTCTCTTTTACACACACACACACACACACACGCACGCACACACTAA
This sequence comes from Chanos chanos, assembly GCF_902362185.1. Taxonomy (NCBI): domain Eukaryota; kingdom Metazoa; phylum Chordata; class Actinopteri; order Gonorynchiformes; family Chanidae; genus Chanos; species Chanos chanos. The sequence goes on along the minus strand of NC_044508.1, from coordinate 6,446,056 downwards.
TCCACTCCTCCTCCACTGTTCTCTAATTAATGTATACATATGGAGGAGAACAGAGTGGAAACAAGGCACTACTTGGGGTTTAAATAAACCTTTGCAATCTAATGAGTCGGGCCGCCATGGCTAGTTTGTCACTAATTGTGCTTTCTGTTAATTAGAAACTGCCTCAACAACAGAATGTGCAATTCATTCATGTATAGTAAAACTGGAAAATATTCCTTTCAAGGATTGTAGAAGCAAGTTTATACCCGAAGATGTATGTCTTTTTATAAAATCACTTAAAAATGAGATTGATACCATGTTTAAGAAAAATAAAATACATTCTGTGACAGCTCTAAATTCTGTAAAATAGTAGTCAATTCATGAAGATGTATATGGACGTGTTCATATATGTGTGTGTGTGTGTGTGTGTATCTGTGTGTGTATACACACACACACACACACACACACACATAAAATACATTTGAGAAACAGGCTTACAAAAATATTGCAAGAGAGATACAATTTTTTTTCTTCAATTTTTGAATACTGTGTGGTTATGCCTGTATCCACTCTACCATAAGTATATGTGAGTGAGTTGGAAATCATCTACGTTAGCTCATAGCTTCACCGACCCTATCACAACTACTAGCAGATCTTCCCCCCACATCCATTAAATACTGCCTGACAGCCGGCACCACAAAGCAAAACATCATCATCAGCACCACCACGCATCAAAGAGCACCCAACACATCCCCCCACGTCTGTTTGGCTAGATTCATCTATTTACAGTAACACAGATACAGTAACAGTGTCCATAAGCTATAGGTACTGTCTGTTAACCAGAACTGATTTGGTTAGACTGAAAATATGTGCTAGAAATGTTCACAGTATCAGATTTATTAGATCTAATATCATCTTGTCATAATTTTGAAGGACGTTTATTTACAGACTGCTGTCTCATTGCGCTGAAGCTTCACAGTCATGTTGACTGCTGTCAAGGCCTTCATTGTTTACCTTAATTTTTGAAATATTCTAGCATGATGTGACAATAATCTCAAACATGTTTGAAGCAAGAGAGAGTTCTACAGCCTGCAAACTGTAATGGTCCATACATGTTCTCAAGAGACAAACAATAATTTAATGTATGGTTCGTTCATGTCTCCTCGCATCAAAAAATAAATTCATTGTAGAAAAAAATGATACATTCGCTGCATCCTAAGTAATTATTTCAAATGTCAAGATGTCTTCAGAGAAGAACAAAGAAGATGCAGGGGAAGAGGAACGACCGATAAGCAGTTCTCACCCTTCTCAAAACGAACGACACAGAACTTCCAGTATGAATGACCTATAATATAAATGGAAGGCCAATTCATGGACATTAAAATGCAAACGCGGGCATATTTCCATGCATTAAACTTTATGAAGCATTGAAACCACTGTCCTTCAAGTTGTAAATTGTAATGGTCTTCTCAAGATATTTACACCTACCACTTTTATGCTATGATATTATTCCATATCATTGTCTCACATAAACTCATAGTCTGACAGAAAACGGAAAGAGCCCCATCTTTTAGAATCGTTCCCTTGTTCATGCATGTGGTTTCAGAGTAGGGTATGGGTAATTTAGAGAAGTTCTTGCAATTGGGTGTCAGAAACACACACACACACACACACACACACACACGCACGCACACACACACACAGGCACACACACACACACCCTGACATATCAGGACAACAGCTGTTAGTCGATTGTTTGTTATATTTTTTTACCAGTTTAGAATGAAGGTTCACTTCACAGACACAGACACAGACACAGACACACACACACACACACACACTGACATATCAGGACAACAGCTGTGACTCAATTGCTTCTGTTATATTTTTTTTTTTTACCAGTTCACAGTGAAGGTTCACTTCACTGTCCATACCTTAATTTTGATTTATTGTCCATACATAAATTAGAAAAATATGTTTTAAAATTCTATCCCCTTGGACACACGGTGGTCGGCGCCTTGGGATTGGGTGGTGTTGAACATGTCAGAAACACATATTGGATTAGTGCAGTTTGTTTCCTCACACCAGCAGGTGTTTAATCACTGCGAATGGCTGGAGTTTAATGAATTAGGACAGCAACCCCCTTAAGGAACAACACTCTTGTCTAAGTACCGCATAAAGGTTTCACCACAGAAAAGGAGAGAAGGAAAAGTCCTTCTCTGTTGCATTGTTGGTTTTCTCAAAGCTATCCCAAACACTATATAACACAACAAACCGTTGTTTTAGCAAACCTTAATATGGAAAGCAGTCGTTTTGCCTTGAAATTTAGGGGGCTGGGGGGGCATATTGTTTATTGTGTGGGAATGAAAGCCTTTTATGGGTGTCTCAGTATTTGCTCACGAGTCATGGCTAACTTTCAAAGAAAATCTTTCTTTGTTTCTTTGTTGTTGTTGTTTTTTTGCCAGAGGGTGTTCTCTTTTGGACGCTTGTGTTTATGTCTGTCTGTAGAGGAGCAATGAGACAGCATCATGGGGGTTGTCGGGCCAGACGCTTAGGCGAACAAACATTTTCAAGGTCAGTCAGTCAACTGGAACCAGTCACAGAGATTCATGGTGAAGATTGTGTACTTTGACATACCTTCAAAGATTGATTAAAAAGCAAAGTAACAGACTTAAACAGATGCTCTGAGAATGAAGCTAGACCTTTTTTTTTTCTAGCAACAAGCAATCAAATAGGGGAATAGTTATTTTTGAATATTTTGAATCAAACCACTACACACGGATATTTGTCTCATTATAAACGTGGAAACAAAAGTAAAACTCCTATATGTGCAATTTATTACCCATAAACCCTCAGCCTTGTTGGGTTTTTTTCTCTTTACTGAATGCAAATCATTATGTAAAATTTAAGGTCTTCACTGTAAAAATCTTTATAAGGATGTAAGGACCCACAGCTCCAACTTCAAGAAGGAAAACTTTTTCTTTTTTTTTGAATATATACGTACACAGGATGCTAACACATATGATGCTCTCTCAGATGCATCATACGTCATAAAGTAGCAACATAAAGTAGCTGGTGTTTCATGGATTAACTTAATAGATGTTTGTGAACAAACAGTTTCTTCCCATTCATCAGAATATCGATACTAAACTGCGCAGAACTTGTGATGTCCAAACGTATAATAACTTTTGGGGGTGTTTTTGTTTTTTGGGGGGGGGGGTGGAAAAAGACTGATGCTATAGATTGCTGCAGGCAGTGTAATCATCAGGTTGTGAAATGTCTCCCATTGCTTTCCGATTTATACCGGTAAAGGTCATACTCCGTCCGTAGCTGAGGATATCCGAGATTGGATGCTGCTGTCTAGAGCGTAATTGAATGCATTGAATTCGACTGGGCCACCAGTTCCTTAAGAATATGCGATATTTGTTTCGCTCATTCATTCGTCTTAATGTTGGGAAGGAAAGCAGATCCGTGTGTTTGATAACTTCATTGCACATTAGCACGTAATTTTATTGCAACTTTGCATATTCAGGGGGGAGAAAAAGATCCATGCAGATAAGGTGATTTTTCCCCTTCAGCCAAAATGAGACCATGTGATATCTGTGGCATGTAAAGTGCTAAACATATATACACTGAAAACAATTGGAGTCTATATGGAGTTTCTGGTCACGCTACTTCAAAATTAAGTCTGTTGCAAAATCACTGTTTATGCAAATAATGCAGTAACACAAACCAGATATATATTTCTGTTTCAAATAAGATTTGGCTCAGTTTTTCAGGCTCTAATCAGGAGTGTAAACCATCAATTTTGAGAAGTACCATAGAGACCAAAAGGCAGTAAATAAAATGGTCGTCTATTATATCCACCCTTTGACACAACACTGTGTCTGCCAAACCCTATAATCATAGCCTGGGACACAGCCTACAAATCACCTAGCCCTAAATTTAGCCATTAGTGAAGTCAACTACCGTCATTACACCAAACAATGCAGCACAACTCTCTTTCTAACACAGGGGGAACAAACAGGCTGTTGCCATGTTGTCTTGAATGGAGTAATTAGAAAAGAAAATGTCCCTTGAAAAAAAAAAAAAAAACACACACACACATTGAGAAGACCTCTGTAAATTACATGTGTTAAAATGCCAGCAATGGAAATTTCCAATTTCAAGATGGATATTTCACCAGTTAAAACCTTTCGATAATCCTGTTAGGGGAATTTAGAAATCTTGAGTAGCTCTTGTTTGTTTAATGAAGAAAGTTATTGTCTCTGGCGCATATGTGCAACCACTGTGCTGTTAACTGTTCAGTTAAGTGAGAAACGGACCCTGTTACCTAATTGCAGACAAAAAGGGTTCTATCCAGAATACCGCTCTCAATTTCATTGGTCTAACAAAGTGCATTTTGCTTGAGAGCATAATTTTCATTCAGTTGTGTTTCAGACAGAAAAAAAAAAAACCTTTAAGACTTCTTCAATTAAAGCCATGCCACTTTCAATTAGTGGCGTTCAGTTGACAGTCGCTGGGGGGAACGGGACGTAAACAAAAGGAAAGTTTCTAAACATCAATTCCAAAAGCACCTTTAACTGAAACATCCCCAAGGCACTTCTATATCTCTGGCGGCGTGTTTGAAGAAACGGCTCCGGAAAGCGAAAGAGTGGAAGGACTGACAGCGTTAACACCCCACCCCCCTTCCCATTTGAAATAAAAAAGGGACGTAGCTATCCCCCTCTTTGAGATGACACGCACATTTCAATTTAAACAGCCTCTGACCGCATGCCACCGCCGTGCGTCTGCTTAATTGATCGAGGCTAGACCGCTAGAGGAGAACGTATACGTTTGAGACTGCACGTCTGACATTTTAAAACTTTGACATTGCTCCGTTCACAAGAGAAATGTCACATAATTTGCTTTTGCTTTAGAGGTCTACCTTGTCACCTCCACATTTTAAGGAATATTAAAAGCGTGGTGAGGGGGAACGCTTCTTCTTTTATCAAATAACCCCAACGTGGCCGTTTTTGCCATATTCCTCACGTTGGTTTGCACGACGCTTTGTCGTGGCTTGGCCCTGTAGTGCACATGAAATAGGCTTTAATGGAGCAGATACGATTGAGCGACAGTCGTCTGCGACAGCAAAACGACGCTTAATGGTCCCAAATGGTGCCTGATTTAAAAGAATGCACTTTAAAACAAAAAAACATCAGGAACTTGCAAGCACACGCTAATAAATACACTGTTGCCCATATATATATATATATATATTTTTTTTTTTACTTCCCGCTGAATTTATGATGCAACCTTCGCAAATGCATAATTCACAGTCAGGTATGAATAAAAAACGTGCAGTAAATGAAAACACTGTCAAGGTCCACTTGACATTCATGTGTTATTTTGTCCTCATCTGCCTCCTAATTGATCAATAAATTACGAATTTAAAACCAAGACAAAGTGGGGGAAAAGGACAGAAAGAAAGTGGGAAAAGGACGTGGCCGGTACACGATTCGGAGAAAGCGTATCCATCTTTCTGAAGGTGGATACATTTAGCAGGAAGCAAAGATCTCATTTAAAATGGTGCTGTCCTGTAAAGGCAAGAGAGGCCCTTCACACGATGGTGGTTATTATGGCAAGATGCGAGTTTCTGCTTCCTGATTGCAAGCTGAGAATCTCAAAAGCCCAGTTCTAAAAAGCCTGTTTCAATTTCTCAAGCAAGTGTTTTGAATAAAAAAAAAAAAAAAACTCGCAATGTTTTTTTTTCTCTTTTCTTCCTTTCTTTCGTTCTTTATTCTGCTCCTTTATAGTCCATCCACTTTACAACACGACTTGTTTTCTGACAGACGTCTCTGATGGAGGCACAACCTTTGCCTCATTCGTTCGTTCATGCTTTTCATTACTGTCGTGTTTCCTTTCCCCCCCCCCCCCCTCCTCATCACTGAAATAAGAAACACAATTAGACCAGTCCTGGTTTCTCTGCTTTGGAGGCTTAAGTGTCGACCCTTTACAGAAATGACTTGAAATAATGAGTACAAGTTTTTTTTTTTTTTTATCTTTTCTTTTGAGAAATGCTTCTATTAAAAGTAGGTGCACTGACAACCAATGGTTCTCCAGGTCCCTGGTAGATTCAAAAAGGCTCTTAAACAGAAAAGAGCATCTCCTCTTTACTCTCCTCCGCATCCATCCATCTCTGTATTGTACGCTGATCCTTAATTACAGCGGAGGATGAGGAAGTCTCAGAGAGAAAGTCAGAGACCATTCATTGTAGGAGCTGCACCTGTGTTTGAGTGTTTATATTGGGACTCAAGGATCTAAAGTCAGTGAAAAAGCAGTGCAAAAACAGCAACATTCACCAGCCGGGACAATCAGGACAAAAGGGCTTATGTTTGATCATAGCCAAAGGGAAAAAAAATCAGTAACATCAACAGTGTTCGTTACTCCGGGGGCAAAGGATTTGCTGATAATGAATGAATGAACGAATAAATAAATAAATAAATAAATAAATAAAGCCCTGTACTGTGGCATTAGGAGCCATACTAGCACCGTATTCTTTCATTTGACAAATTCACAGACAGACAGACAGACAGATAGATAGACAGACAGACAGACAGACAGACAGACAGACAGACAGACAGACAGACAGACAGATAGATAGATAGATAGATAGATAGATAGACAGCCAAATGTGTCTAAAGCTTTGTATCTGGCATGTTATTTGTATGTTCAGGTGTATTGTCTCTTCATAAGTGTGCAGCCCATTTTTCATAGCACTTCACAAGCACTTCACAAGCATTTCACAAGCACTTCATCCCTAAAATGAGAGAAAACCAACTCAGATATCTGTAAGAGTAAGCTTCTGAAATTTCTGCTCCCAGACTACTACAGTGACCTGAAGCTAGTCTGGTCTTTACAGTCTATTTCAGTAAAGGCTAGTTCTTTTCCCCAGTGTGTCTGTGCATGGTCAGGGAAGAATCAGTCTAATAGTTCCACTGGTGACTTCTCTTAATCAATTACATGTTAAAACTCAAAAACTTAATATATCTGTTAAACAGAGAAATGGGTGGAGAAATGGGTAAATGGGTAGCTTCTATATGAGACTGATCAGCTTGATCAGTGAGAACACTAAAGATTCACAATCTGTAAACGCTTGAAGACACCGTGATTGTGTCAAAACAACGGCTTTTGTGGAAATTCATTTTGGACAGCAGAATTCCAAGCCATTCCTGCTTGAAACATAGGAAATGAAACCATATCTTGTCACATCTGTGACACACTCCATATAGTATGCTGTTGTCATTGTGTATTATGTTGGATATTACATAGCATATCGTGCATACTGTATCATTTCTGCCATTGTATTCTGAATTTCATAACTCACTGTCTGACTACAGGCTGTGAAAATGATAGAAAGTAAATTGCAATGCACTAGTCATAAGAAAAAGAAAAGTCTTGCCTCTGGAATCACTGAAAATAGTGATTCCAGAGGCAATCACTGTTCCAGTGACTTGGTCTGCTACAAACAAACTAACATATTTTTAATCTTTGTTCAAACTCCACCAGTAAAAGTAAATTAATACTGTAAAATGTAACAAAAAAAAAATCCAGTAAACAAAAATTTCAGCTAAGCCTTGTTTGATTACTTTGATAATTTCTTAATGTGACACAAAACACAAAGACTGATTATAATTCTGCACCTTCGCTGCTGACTCAGGTGAAATGAATGAGTTCTTTTTTTCTCTGTCTCGTTATCCCTCGTCCTGTTTTTCATAAGCTCAGAGCGCTGTTTAAGGCAATATGGTTTTAAATGACTTGCGCAGTGAAGAGGGGGAGGGAGGTTTTCAGGGTAAATGAATAGAAAAAGATGGCAGGCTATTTGAATACTCATTCGCATCCCTCAGTTTCTCCTGTCCTCCATTAAAGACATGCTCATCAAAGCCAAACAAAAGGGAAGGGCCACTGTGTATGTGTGTGTGTGTGTGTGTGTGTGTGTAGTTGCATGTGTGTCAGGCCAGACAGGTGCCTCCATTTCTAAGGCACTTGCTGTTCCCTCTTTCCTTAAACCGCCAAATTCTCCCCCTCCGCCCAGACTTCCTGCCAGACACCCTGAAATGGCCAAATTAACAGAAACACCAAGTCACCTTCTTTAATACCCTACAAACGCTGTAGGAAATCAAGTTGTCAATCAGGGCTCTCTCTCTCTCGCTCTCTCTCTCTCTCGCTCTGTGTGTGTGTGTGTGTGTTTGTGTGTTACCACTCAGCTCCGCTATAATAGCATGTGCCACAGAGATAGATCACAGACCCCCAGTATTGTGTCACATACATTCAGCTTTTCTATTAATTCTTTTTTTTTTTTTTTTTATTCTGCGTGTGTGTGTGCGTGTGTGCGCGCGTGTGTGTGTGCATGCAGGGATATGATGCACGTGTGTGTATGTGCGTCCGTGTGTACAGTTATATGTGTGTCATTGGTTCTAAAAATGGAGACACTGTTTAATTTAGTGTTTTATAAATTAAAATACTAAAATGTGCATCTGAGATCATGCGGCCAAAGCGTCCAGAGACAGTGTGTCAGGCCACGGTTTAATCTCATATACTCCCATAACAAAAGACATGTCATTCTTCTTAATCCCAGCTATCCCAATAAAGTGAATGTATCTTATCCCTACTGTTGGGTTTTTAAGGTAAAACACACAGAATGTGCATCCCTGTCATTTAGGTTATCAAACTAAAGATTTGTTATGGTTCATAAAATCATTTTTGTCACATTCTTGTCTCACTTAAGAGGCCACATTAAAATCTCCTGCAATTATAAGATTTTAATTAATTATGACAATGTTATAAGTACTTTATATATGATTTCATTGAAGAATCATTGTACTTACGATGTGAAACGTCATAAAAGCTTAATGTTATGAAGGTCATATAGCTTAGAGACATGTTGATTCAGTATGTCTCGCTCTGACATTGTGAAGAGCATGAACAAGTCAAGATCGTAAAAGAACTCAAAAAACATCATAAAAGTGTCATTAATTTCTCTCTCCTTTACTCTCAGCTGATCCCGGTGTCTTTCCATGTCGAAGATGAAGAGGGCAGAAATAGGTAGTGGCAGTCTGTGATTCATTGCTATCAAATTGAACTTTATGAAAGCATAAAAGTTATAGTTTCAGCCAAGCCCTGAAAAAATGCACATAAAACCGAGACTAACTCTGACATTATAGTTGTCATAAACCAGTGAAAGACCTCTTTAAGTCACTTTGTAGGGGGTTTTGGAGTTTCCTCTGGTCACTGAAACAACATCTCTCCTTTTTTTGTTGTTTTTTTAGAGTTCTGAGAAAGATGGGTTTTCAAGATGTTTGATACAGTTTCAAAACGTGAGGGGGTTTTATTGGTGATGAAAACTGAGTGTCTTTCAAGTGAAAAGGAACAGCCAACCAAGCTGAGCCCAGTTTTGAAAAAAAAAAAAAAAAAAACATGTAAAATACCCCTCCCCCCAAAAAGTCCAAATACCAAATAGACCAAATAGTTACTTTCATATTTTAAAATGATTTACAACAACCCGAGGAATATTAGAGGATGTCGGTGACGCTGGAAACTAGGAAATTATAAGTCAGTACTATGTCTCAAAGCTAACTCTATTTGTTTGTTTTTTGTTTGTTTGTTTGTACGTCTAGGATCACTTGATTGTTAGCTTTACAAAATTTGAGTCTCTGTGTGTTTCATAGAATGTTTATGGATTGCGTCTTTTCATATGAACTAAGGCCCCCAAACTGGGCAGCTGTGGTCAAAAGATTAGTGAACCGGGCTTGTGACTGGAGGGTTGCCGGTTCGATTCCCAGGCCCAACATCCACGGCTGCGTGCCCACTTAACCCCAATACTCCCCGTGTCTAGTGTGTGTGTTCACTACTGGTGTGTTGGATGGGTTAAATGCAGAGGACAAATTCACTGTTCACAGTGTGTGTGCGTGTGAGTGCTACGCATTGCGCTAGCAATCGTTCTGTCAGAGGCCTGTCATGAGTCTCAACCCTAACAGCATCAGTATCATAACGGCACAGATGAAGACGTTTCTCTATCTGCCGTGACAGCGTATGATTTAATCTCAGCAACCGATCTACTCATAAACCACCTTTGCTCGTCTCCACTTTCTCTCTCTCGCCTCTTCTCCTTGGTTACCGTGGAGAGCAGTGAAAATGTAACGAGCATCAACACTAGGTCGATTTTATCCTATCACGTTCCTCAGAAATGAATCCCGTGCTCTGACACCTCCGCTCGTGAGTCCTGTTCACTGAACTATCGACGGGAAGGCAAACATTTGCCTCACTCAGCCGCGCCTCCGCCGTCGAAACTCTCCAAGTGGAGAAATCTCATTTCTACACGACAACAGCGCGAGTTTATTAGATTGTAGGTAATCCTTTAGCGGTTGCCGCGGAAAGCCAGGGTGGTCTAGGGTTTGAAAGTTATGGAGGCGAAATGATTTCCTTTACTACGGGGAGAGTGATGGATGCGAAGAAGTTGACGCTGACAGATGATCTAACAGGTGTTGATAGCGGTATCGTAAGTGGCTTTATTTATGGCAGACCACAACCACTGCGCTGCAGAGCTGCCTCCACCAGCTGCCACCAGCAAAACCTCGGGGGCCAGATGTGGGCTGAGGCCACCCTCGAAACGGGTCCAGAATCTTAATCGACCAATCATTTTTCAGAGGGGAAGGTGCATGTGCGGGCAAATGAAGAGGAGGGAGTGGTTGGATGTTTTGTATTGGCGGCAGGTTGTCCGTTAATAATCTCTGTGAAATGCAGCCACCACAGACAGAAACAGATATAGAAGTGATGCCATGCCTATGAATGGGTATAGATTGATTTTGAGTAATGTAGAATTTCAGTATTCGTACATCAGTTAGAGATTTTTGATGGTTTCGCTGTGGTCGCAGTAGCCTACTTTTTCCTGATAGTGTGATATCAACATTGATATCAGGGAGACACACTTAGGCCGTTACAGTGAATGCATAGTTCTCAAATGGTTCATTCATTTGATAACAGGAGAATTACTGGAGCTCTATAACTAGGTACAGAATCCTCAGTTAAAAAACTCTCTGGTATCACAGTCGGGAGACGTAGTTGCGTGTGCTTGCTTACTACATGCACAGTTTGAATTTGAATTTGAATTTGAATTTGAATTTGAATGAGAATGAATCCACAATCCGCTGCCAGTACACTGTATATTCCGACCAATATCTGATTTATCAAACAAGCCACCCTCTCTGGATAAAGGTGTGAATTAATTCATGAAATCATGTTGTTTAGGAGTTGAACTACCAATTTCGGGACGTATGGATCTTGGAAAAGCAAATGAATGTTTCTGTTGTTAAATATACTCCCCTGACAACTCTTACAACCTCCTGTCTCAAATGTCAATCAAAAATGTCACATCAGCTTCACAATTCCTCCGCACTGACACGGAGATCCAAGTTTTCTTGAACCCCGACTCGCAAAAAAAGAAAAAGCCGCAGGTGGAAAGAAGGAAATTCCTGCAGCCAATAATACACACCACCGGGGGGGGGGGGGGAAATGGATGACCCAGTTGCCAGGGGTGACGTGTTTGTTCTTTATAAAACATTGCCTGGAAGTGTGTGTGAGTGTGTGTGTGTGTGTGTGTGTGGGGGTGTATGTGAGAGAGACATAGCGTGTCAGTATCATGATGAACGGTCGGTGGGTAACGTCTTCACCCCACACCACCTATTTTCTGCTGCCACATGCGTTTGAATAAAGCAATGCATTAAAATGGAGATCTGCACGCTTGGGTCATGCACTGATGTGAAACACAAGGGTGCTCATGCTTAGCTTACACCAAAGGTGCAGGGTATAATTGAGATGCCATAGGATCCAGTGAAGAGTTAAGTAAAGAGTAACCTTATATACGAACATTTATATGAGCAGATCATTCTGAAATAGTCTTGGAGCAGCGAAAATGGTGCAAGAGGTTTGTAATTCTCTGATATCAAATGTATTAAATACCCCATCGTCCAATGTTAAATGTTCCAAGTCCATCGCAAAGGCCTCCTGTTCATGTCTTATCTTAATTCTTTTGTTGCTGATGAGCCCAAATGATTCAAAAGGGACAATTCCTAAGAGACTTAACGTGACAAAGCCATATGGAGTCTTCACACAGCCTGTGTAGACTTTCGACGAACAGACCATGGACGCTAGAGAAGGGAAGCACCTCACCCATCAGTCTCATGTGTGTGTCTGTGTGTGTGTGTGTGTGTGTGTGTGTGTGTGTAATTAAAGCTTAGTTGCTTTGTTCTGTTTTCAGAAGAGTTCTTCTGCGGAGTCAACAGCAGCAGATGGAAGGTCTGTTTCGGCAAAGGGCTCTCCGTTCCCTCCTGATATGACAGGAGCATGGGGTTTGTCGAGAAACACAGAGCTCATCAAGAAGAGGTCCTCTACCAGCAGAAAAGTGCCTCTTCCGTATGGAACAGTGGGCTCACGACATGAGATTCACTGAAATAAAGAGGGTTGGTGATGAGCTATTTTCAGTTAAGTGTTGCCAGATTGAACGTAACACTTAACATCCTAGATCAAGATTAAATAGCGAAACAACTTAAGAAAGAGAGAAAAAAAAAAGAAAAAGGACTAGGAATTGTAAACAAGCGCTAAACGCAGGGGTGCATGAATTCAATAATTAAATTAAAGTTGGAAAAAAAATCTCAAGCAAGTAATGTACATCGGAAAGGGAAAGAGTTCAAAATAAATAGAGAAAACTACAGAAAACTTTGTCAAAAAGGTTTTGTTTTTGGAACATTCAAAGATCAAAAATTCCTTCATTACAAATATTCCTTTCGAGGGACTGACATTGCAATCCTGAACCACCTACTCTGTCACCTGTCTCTGTGCATATAATGGGAATATTATTTAAATCTGTTGTACTGATTTACAACTGTAGGAGAAAACCTTTTTGTTCATGGGATCAAATCCATATTTTATGACACTGAGTACAGGTAAGGTATGACCCTAGCAATAGTTTATCCACTATTTTTTCACTGCTGGCAAAGCTAATGCTTTTGAATGAGAATTTGGTTTGGTTTTATTGAGGATATGACCATAAATCTATGAAAACTTTTTTTTACACCATCAAACTGTTTAGCAAATTTCAGCTTTCAGAGAATCCAGTATAAGTGTAACAAATTTCAACGAACAGTAAGCATCCTCCACTCAGTTTTTTTTTTTCACTAGGGTCAACAGATAGCGAATATGAACTTGAAAATAATAATTTATTCTTCAGACACATACAACAGTTTCCACCTATTTCTAAGTGGATATCCATGTAAATTAACATTCAGGCTGAGTTGGTTTTTACACTGGCAAAATGCATGTTACAACAAAGATACAGAGAATAGGGGAGAAAATTCCAAAACACTGTTAAATCTTTAAATCCTACAATTATCCACTATCAGTGTGTGTGTGTGTGTGTGTGTGTGTGGGAGGAAGAAACCCACCAGTCTATTATCCCAGCTGACTGAAAAGCTATTTGGGTTGGAGACAACAGCTCCTTGTCAGTCTAACCATTCATTGAAACCCCAGGGGGTTGAGTGGCAGTCAGAACCAGGAACGTGAAGAAGATGGAGTGCGGCAAGCCCCACCCCCTGCTGTCCTTCCCAGGGCATCCGGAGAGTTCTCTGTACCCCGTATCTTGGCAACACCACATAGAGGGCAAACGAGGGACACATGGTCCCATAGAAGAGCACGGACAAGTTCCATGAAAGTTCCTGACCTGCCACGCCCCCTTCTTTGCACTCTAGCCCCTCCTTTTGGTCTATCCCCCCACCCCCCCCTTGAGCCTGGGAAAGCCACGTGTCTGAATTGGAGCCATCTGCCTCGTTTTGCTGAACATATTTGTCCACAATGGGCCTCAGGTTAGCACTGACAAAAAGGTCCACAATAAGCCATCTTAAGACAGAGCCTGTTAGCACAGTGGGGCCAATTCAACCCGCAAGCCAACTGGACAGTGTCGCATGTCTGACAATTAGCACACAGCTTGCCACCAACATCTCACTGCGGTCTCCTGGGGCCTGAGTAATTACCATCAACAGAAGAAAAGAGTTTATCACCAGACTATCAAAGAGTCATCTCCAGAGATTTAAATCTGTATTAAATGGGTAATTTATTGAGGTTGATTATTGAGGTTGAGGGTAGGATTCTGATGGGGTTTTTTTTTCCAAAGCTTTGATTAAAAGATACGAGACACCTTCAAATAAATACATGTTTTATGGAAAAAGTGTTTTTCTATATTAATCAACCTGCTCACGGAATATGAGAACAAATGCACATGAAATTGCTTGATAATATCAGTGATTGTACTTAATGATATTACGATAGTATTATTGTAACTGTGTTAGCATTTCATTAAATACTATCATTTTATTGATGACTATTGCTTACCTCTTTCAAGAGAATAAAAAAGTCCCTTTTTCTGATTTCTGCCATGAATTTGAACTGTGAAAACATTTCTAATGCAATGAGAGTTTTTGTCCTTTACTTTTCTTGTAAATATGTTGGAAATAGGGTATGTAATACTGTACGTGTCCATTTTTAATTTTTTAATTTTTTTTTTTTTCAGAAAATTGCTATAAGCTCAGTTCATTTTTAGAAAACAATTTTGGTCATTAGCTGAACCAGGTAATTGTTCTGAGCCATCCATTGGCTGGCCACGAAAATTTAGATCCCCAAATACACATTTTCTCCAAGCACCAGGAGAGTAGAGACAAGCTGAACATAAATACCAAATCCAACAGTCTGTATACAAAGCATGTCTAAATGCTTCTTCGATTATTTCAGTGGTTTTCTTAAGCTATTCTCATCTTCAAAATACACAGAACAAAAAATTAGGTGATTTGTTTAACATATTTGGTTCTATACCCATGTATCTGTTTGAACATGAATTGCCCGGGGAGCTAATCCAGCCTAATCCTTTAAATCTTGAAAACAGTGCTCAGCCGCTAAGCTGGAAGACCTATTGAGACTACCATGCTTTTTTAACATGGAGTCTTCAATTCAACTCTGTTAAAGCAGTCACAATCCTATTAAGGAGGAATGACAAGGGGGGGGCGGGGGGGGGGACCATTTCATTTGCAGGGCTTGAATAATTAGGCTATAGCCAGCGAATCAGAGCAAGGCAATGAATGAATATTTACTATTCAACATTCAGTTTATAGACTGAACAGCCTAACATGAGCACTGAGAAGAGTTCAATGTGTGCTGTTGCAAACGTGCTGTTGCTGTCACAAACAACAACAAAGTTAGCATTAATAAACAATAACAATTTGAAGACAGTACATGTAATAATGTCGTTATTATCAGTCATTTGAAGATGGGTCCCATATAGCGTTGGAATATCAACAGCTGGTACAGACTGACATTAGTTTAAGCATCATAGTATTGATGATAAATACATAAAGCGATTTACAAATACATATAAAGATATGAGTCAATCAGTGCTACCTCTCAGTGAGTAAATGCTTTACATGGTCGAGAAAAATGCTGCACGAACGCTCCAAAAACTCTACAGACAATCTTATAGATCAATATGGATCCCATTAATTCAGAGCACAAATGGTATCTATCTATCTATCTATCTATCTATCTATCTATCTATCTATCTATCTATCTATCTATCTATCTATCTGTTTTACAACATTTTTCTGCAAACATGATACTGCACCATCAGATATCTTATGTATGAAATCTGAATCCCAATTATGCATGTTCTTGAAATATAGTTTTCATGGTAAGAATTGTGTTATGCTGAAAACCAGGCATGATCAGCACCTGTATGTTGAGAGCTGTCTGTAGAGAATTCCTGAACAATGGCATGCACTAAGGTCCGGGGTAGCACTGTCGAAGTGAAGACTGCTAACTGTGAATGACCTTTACCATGGATCTTCAAGACTTCTGTCCAGCATTATCAATCAAACATGTTTGGTCTACTGCCTTATTGACAGCTAGCAGCTCCTGGGATTTTACATCTATTGAGCTCCTTTATGATATCATGCCTTCCCTTTTCACAAAAATAACATTATTTTATTTTATTTTACATATAATTAATAGTTTGTAGCTCATATTACAAAGAGTCAGAACTCTCTCCTGTTTTTAACAAATACAATTTTGCCATTTATTCACTTTGCTTTCATTTCTTAATGTCACAGAATTAACGCAAAGAGTACAAAACACTGGTCAGTCCTATAAAATGAATTACATGAACCTGTAGAGAATATAAGATGATTGCAGTGACACTATGGCTTGAGAGACCCTAAAGCAAATGTTTTCTCAAAAATAATGTGAGGTATTACAAAACAAGCTCATATGCTAAACAGAAGTCTAAACATTTTCTATTATATTTTGTTGTTGTTGTTGTTGTTGTTGTTGCTGCTGAGTGGTAAATGGTGAATGAATTAACGCATCTGCGCTTATGTTAAAAGCTTGTTTTATTTATTTATTTATTTATTTTGCTTAGTAGCGAAATTAAGGGCAGTGTTGCACAAAGCGGAGTACTTTTGTCAGGACGATGCAAATGGGCTGATGGTTTGCACTCTGAGGCAACGCAGACGAACGCAGTGCTTGATTCAGCGCTTCAAAAGCCCTGACGTTCTTGATGTTAATGGTTTGTCTGACTTATGTTTTAAAAGGGATGGCAGCTCTCCATTGAAGTAAAATTAAAAATCAACTATACCATGCTTTTCTGAACCAACAGTTCATTACTTTGTGCTAATGTATTGGCATAAAATAAAAGTAACATTCGATGAAGTGTTGCAATTTGGCATTCTCTCTCTCTCTCTCTCTCTCTCTCTCTCTCTCTCCCTCTCTTTCCTATTCATGCTGTTTTATTGCATATGGGCAATTTGTACCACTCAGCATGACAGTGTAAACCAAATCAAGATTAATTTACATGCAAAAGAACACTTAGTGGTGGTGCATGGTAAGCAAACACATTGTCTCGATCGCTGGACTGAGAAAAAACGCAGTGGAGGGAGAGAGAGAAAGAATGTCGAAATTAAGGGGCATCAAATGGGATTGGTTAAGCCAGCTAGTTAAAAGGCCTGATATGGAAAGTGGTTCTCCAACATTCACAGCTCAGACAGAATAGAGTTTTCCTTTTCTGAGAGAGGATGAGAGACTTTACGTAGGAAACAATGAAACAGACAATTGATAGTGACGTTGGGATGTGTTGTAATAATTTAGCGAGGGGACACACTTAATATTTCCAGTCAGTGCAAAAACAGCAAGAAAATTTCAAGGTTTAAAATTACCAGTCATGCTGTTTCATAGAGTTTTATAATGGTATGAGGTAAAAATGCCATCTCTTTTGATATCTCAATTTTTAAAAGCTTTATTCAATACAATACAGAACATGTAGGACGTGCAGGCACAATTTCATCAGCTTTGATTTTCTGGACACGGTTCTTTCCCAGGTCTCAAAGGGGTATTCTTTTAGGGAGTTCTTCTCTCACACGTCGGAGATAAGACATCACAAACCGGCCGCAAATCAAAACGACGCGTGTGGACCCAGGGGAGAAGGGACACCAGTGCATTTCTTCCCAATTCGTGCTCCATTCGCCAGCTTTCACCAGCTACTTTCACCGATTCCACGTCAAACGCCGAATGCAAGATGACAGGAAAAGAGAACACGGAGGCATCAGGAGGCTGGTGTCTATTTCCAAATATTACACATAAACGCATTCCCAAGAGTCCTCTCCACACTACTCCAGCCAGCACCAAACTGCCGCATACGCTCCGGCACACAATCAACAACCATAGATGGAATATGAAGGACGGGCACAAGGCTTTTGGCAGCACGTCTGTTGAAGACGCTATCCTCTATCAGTGACATATGTAACTGTGACTATGTTTGCACAGCCAGTCGAATTGCAGAATTCAAGCTAATGTGATGTTTTGATTTGAGTTACAGTGCGAGAGACAAATCAGAGGAACCATGTGCAGTTAAAAAGTCTAATATACATGCATGGTGAGGATCTATTTTTAAATAAACACAGAAAAAAACCCGCATGTCTTAATATTCTACCCTCTGAACTTCATAATAACATTTCAGATCAGAGCTACCATGGTTCTGAGAATTTCCTCAAACAAAATGGTGTGAGTCAAAGTTGGGATAACATTTCTGTTGCTCGACCTGATTTGGCTGATTTGGACCAGTCAAGAAAGGAACACAGTTGTCTAAAGCACTCGTTTCAACAACACGTAGTGCAGAAAACGCAAAATTCCACCTGCTATTTTCAGCTGAAAAAATAACAAATGTTAAAAATGAGCTCATAGACATTGTTCCTCAAACCAAAATGAAAATCAGTGACTATTCACTCTACCTAAGAATGAAGTAGACACAATTTTTTTGCAGCTGATGGCATTTGTGTGTGTGTGTGTGTGTGTATGTGTGTGTCCAAAGTGCTGAGGTTGATTCAGAAGGTGATTTGGGATTTTTTTTCACATCTGTCCAGCCAGTCTCCATCATTAGCCAGCTGGTGCGCTGTCAGTTTTGTGTTTGACCTTGATTAGCCATCGTTGACATCTCCGAACAGAGCCTTTCTAATGGGCCTTGCTCTTCATGCCGCCACACTTTAGCTCCCCTGACCAGGCAATTATCAATTTCACACCAGTTACTGACCATACTTCACACACTCCAATTTACAAATGGGGTCGTTTACACACCCAGTGGTTTGTTTGTCCTCTTTTTAAATGTGTGTGTGTGTGTGTGTGTGTGTGTGTGTGTGTTGTGCGCGTGCGTCTGTGTGCGTGTGTGTGTTCGGTGTGTGTATCTGATGTGAGTCCCAACAACGATGAGAGAACTACAATATAGTCTTTCTAGCCTGTGTAAGAAGTGCTTTTACGTCTCTGATTTAAATTCATTTAAGTCTGGGATTCCCTTGTGAGGATGATTTTCCCCCCTCACCTGTAGGTGAAACTCTCTGTATTCATCTGTATGTAGCTGTGGTTACTTGTATATCTGAACTTTCTGTTTAAGACTGAATGGGTAAAGTGTAACCTAAGAAGTAATATAAGTTCAGTCCAAGTCATTGAGCATACATAATGCATTTTGGTTATGACTCACAGAATATTACTCTACACGTATAGCCTAAACTTTCAAGCACCTTGCTATTCACATTTTGCACGATTTAGTGAGATTATCTCAATATACTGTTTGTAGCAATGTCTTCTCGCTAGTGTCCAAGAAAAAGTAAAAGGTTTTTCTCTCTCTTTCTTTCTTTCTTTCTTTCTTTTTTTGAAATTGA
>NC_044508.1:6096797-6121797 GCF_902362185.1 Chanos chanos | reverse complement strand
TACTGCTATGTCACACAGACAAAATGATTTCCTTCAGGACTGCAGTTCCCAACCTAGTCCTATAATACGTCTTGCCCTGCCCTGTGTCTGTTCCATTCAGCACATCTGATTGTAGTCATCTAAGCATCCAAGTCCTTGATTTGCTGATTTAGAGCTGCTGCCATTGGGACACAGTAAATATTTGGAATTTTATCAAATCAAATTGAAGACAGCCAATCAGAGGGCAGTGATGTCATAAACCGCACATGGAAGCAAAAAGAATGTTGAGTTTCATTTCAATTAATTAGCTGAACGTTTGGTTCAAAGCGCAGAGAAGTGTGTTATTAGAGAATCGAACAATTTCTTTCCATTATCATGTCTTTTTTCGTAAACCGGCCATTCAGATTCTTCTGTGTAAGGTTGATGTTAAACATATGGGAGTTTTACCTTTTAGTGGAACACAAAGGCTTTGATGAATGTTCTCCTGGAAGGTTTGATATGCTTGCCTTATGCTTTGAATGAGTTCCTCTGTATACCTGATCTGGAGGTTGTAAAGGCTACGGTGGAACTCTAGTTCAGCCTCTAAAGCCTCCACCTAAGCCAGAATCAAAGAAAAAACGCCTCTTAGAATCTCTCAGATGAAAAGACCACAGACATCACTTCAAGCCAACCACAGTTTTAGAGGAAGCGTAATTGTATTCAGTGCAGACGGCAGTAAACAGACGGTAAAGAAAGAATTTGTCGTCAAGGCCTTTCCCTTGCAACATGGAGCCCTTGTAGCAAACGTTATAACTGTCGGGAGCTTTTGTTTCAAACTTTTGCTTCGTGGAAAGATTTTAGCTCTGTGCTTTATGGCATCTTCACTGAAATAAAAACTTTTCACACTGTTGAGTGGTCTACATCTTTCTAATGAATTCAAATGCCAATTGGTTTATGTTTTCAGCATTGATAACTGGAGTGCTGTCACCGTAACAAATACGTCTCATAGCATACCTGAAATTCATATCAGTGAAACAATTGGGCATATGACACATTTTTGGGCCTATTAAGAAAAAAAAAACCCCAAAAAAAACAACAGGTCATGCTAGTACAAGGAAACGAGCCTAATGCTTATGACTGTGTGAATCTACGTGGTGAAAATCTGCCTACACCATCACGACGGTTGACTTACACTGCAAAAGCATATCATCTCATTCAAAGCCAAGCAGTGGAAGCTCTTTAAAAATGCATTACTTGTCCCATAACCCTAAGTCACGAGGCGCCTCAGTGCGCTAGCCTGCCAGTACTGAGGCGTCAAAACAAGTGTTGCATAAATCATTGTGTTTCTCCTGGCAGGATGCAGTGTATCATGAATGATTGATAGCTTTGCCCTCTTTTTCACGTCCCCTATGTGCTTTTTGGGGGCTCTTTTCCTGAAATAACAGGCCTGCTGACCCCAGGGGGCAGATGGGAAGGGTTTAGATGCGAGCCATTCGGGTTTAGTTATTTCTGTATGAAATATTGATGGCCATTGACAGACTATTATCATTCAAAATGGTGAGCGAAAGAAGTAGAAAGGGATGAGGATTTACGATGAGAAAAGAAGAGTAGAGGCAAAAAAGAGATAAAAAAAAAAGAGAGGGGAAGAGTTAAACGGCCGATTTCATGCAGAGGCACTTCAATACTACAAAACGGGGGAACCACTGGATTTGTGTGTGTGTGTGTGTGTGTGTGTGTGTGTTTCAGACCCACCTGCTGCCCGGCCATCAGTTGTGAGTAATTTGCTGCCTTGCTGAGGGCCTCAGCCGCCCTCTTTGCCCGATGGTGGGGTGCCCCTCGGGGAAACCCTGGCAAAACCGCCAGGATGTTCTCCGCCTCCAGTTCCTGGCAAATCCGCTGTTCTGCTGCAGCCTGCAAAAAAAAAAAAAAACCACAACCGTTCCTAGCTAGTGTTACACCTTTCTGCCAAACAAGATTATCACACAGACTTAAAGTTAAAAAAAATTGCTAAAATCACATATATACACCTCAAAATGGACTTTTGGACAAACTCGTATCACAAAAGTTGGTGAATAGTTTTAGAGAGAAGAAAAAAAAAAAAAAGATGGAGTTGTTTCCAGTTGTCCTGGGATCAGCTGGGGCAGCAGTAATCGCCTGCTCGCCAGGGTCATGTGGTTGTGGTCACATGCCTGTGTTTCAGGCCTTTGCTTGGGACCACCCTGTCAACTTCACTCAATCTCACCCAAGACCACCGATGGCGGTGCTTGTGAGGTCAAAGCTAGGTGTAAAAGGCAATGTGACCATGGCGCGTGAGGGCTCAAATTAAAACCCAGACTAACACCTAGCAGGCTAATCCAGCTTTTCGTGAAAATAAAGTGCTTTTGCCTTTTTTCTGTGGACAGGTTGTGCATGCTGATGTTTCTTTTAACCTTCAAAAACTGGGCAAATATACTCTAATATTTCTCAAAATTTTTTCCTTTATCTTGAAACAGTCATATGTTGCTCTACAACAGAAATTTTAAAGGTTCCGGCAAACTACTGACAGTAAAAAACACTTGTGTACTGAGCTTCTGAGCACCATAAAAATCCAAGATCTCTATATAGATGTCACCAGATATTGATATATTCATGGCTTAAAAATATGTCAATTTCCACCCCAGAGATCTTTTCTAACCCACTGATGCTGAAAACCAAACATCTCAGGAAACACTGTGAACGAGTCGAGATTCTGCTTACAGCATCGAAAAACGAGATGCTAAGCCACTTCGCTGACACATTTCCAATGAATTATTGAAATGATGAATAAAGAACTGTGGGTAATGGACAGATGGTCGTCAGCTTTCAGTAATCCAGGCCACAGATTTAACAGGGGGACAGACTTTCTGCTCTAGATATGAATGCTGCACAACATACCAGGAAACCATGACTCTGCAATGTGGTAGGCTGTTTAATGAGAGTTTGAGGCAGTTGAAGTCGACTGTAGTCTTTCCATGTCATGTCATCAAAATCCTGACTGTGTTACGTAGCTATAAATAAATATCGTCATAAAAGTTATCAACGCTTTTTAATTGTGTAATTCTGTGACATTTTTCTCTGTGATGATGAAACGCGTCCTCAGTAAATCAAATAAACTTAGAAAACCGTCCAGTTTCGTCCAGTTGATGAAAACCGTTTCATTTATTAATTAAAGTTTTTTTTTAATTATTGACCAGGTCTGATGAAACTGAGAAACTTAATGTGAACATCACTGATAAGTAATACAGCAAGATATTAATGTATGTTCACATTGTGCGCAACAAATGGAAAAACAAGAGGGGAAAAAAAAAAAGAAAAACAGTTAAGTCTACCTTTTTCTGGCAGTTGTTTTGAGTGCTCTGAAACACCGCGTCTATTGATAGAGCTGCCCTGAGGTTGCATCAGTTGTTAGAGAGTTCAACAACTCGGAGACAGCCTGTTATTCTAGAATAATCTAACGGAGGTGAGAGGTTAAAAGCCTAGCGCTGCTGTGTTTACAATTAAACGGTATAATACAAGGCTGTGATCTATTGAGGTGCTGTGGATAAACATCATTCGTTGTCATGACGAGGCTAAACACAAATCAACTTCGTTTTTCTTCTTTACGCTTTACATGGGTCGAGGCATCTTTGAGGTTTCCGCCTTTATTATGACTTCTACTGGAAATACTGCCTTGATGAGAAATGAGCCAATAAATTACACAGCAAAAAAAAAAAAAAAAAAAGTAGACAAAGTAAATTGATATTTGGATCGTGAAAGGTCATTTTTTCCACTCTTGTGTTTAGGTATAGCTTTGGCACTCTTTCAATAAGTCTTTTGAAAACGTCCGAAGAGACCACCAGCTTGCAACTCCAAATCTATGATGACTTCACACTTTGGATGTGCATGAAAAGTCTACCGGGCACATGTTTAAAAAGAAAGTTTGACGTCCATAAATAATGGATTTAAGAGCCATATGTTTTCATCAACCTCAATAATTCAGATGGCCTAAAATTTTAAATAAACAGAATATCAAGTGATACACTGCAGACAAGCCTCCACCCCCTCCCCCAAAAAAACTTGTCGAACTGAACATTTGTGTTTAACAAAGTGGATACACCCCAATGCTTCTTAATAGAGTAGGCGCTATTGTGCTCACTGTGCTTCAAAAAAAAAGCGCAAGTCTCTGGGGTAATTAAAACACCAAGCTCAGCAACCTCCGTGAAAAAAAAAAAAAAAAATTATCTTTTCATTTGCATTCTTCCTGCTCAGATATTTGGGTTTTCGTTTTCAACCTGCCCTCGGACATTTCGCACACTTCTAACTGCGCGTTTCACTCTTTAACAACAACTTACATCATCCACCCCCCCCCCCCCCCCCCCCCCCCCAAAAAAAAAAAAAACAATGCCACATTCGACCGTGGAAACCGTAACTACGCCTTATTCGTATTCCTCAGAGGATGTTCTGTGCTGCTTAGATGGTATCCCAGCTTGTTCGCACCTGCTCGGTGGGGTCTGTTTAACCGTGTGCCAATTAGGGTCTAATTAAATGGTGGGTGCCTCGGTGAAGCTTTCTCACTTCTGATCCCTGGAAGTACTTTGATCTCTCTTGACAGATTAGGTGTCTGTGCTGAGTCTAAAGTCTTCACTTGGAGCAAATCCAGTTCATTAAAAACAAGGGTTTGGACGTGGGTACTGCAGATATTTATGGTAAAGAATCTCAAGTCTTTGAGGTTTCTTTTCTTCTTTTCTTTTCTTTTTTTTTTCGTTCTTTCTTTCCTTTTTTTTTTTTTTTTTTTTTTTTAAGGATGGCGTGCTCAACTGAGTTTTGCATTTCCACACTCCTTGAATATGGATGTCTGCAGGAGGACCACAGCCACAGCTGCGGTAGAATTCCAGATCCAATTTGATCCTCATCAATAGTTTTTTTTTTCTTTTCTTTTTTTTTTTCACACAGGCAAAAATAACAAAAAATAACCTTTCAAATACATATACAGTATCCTCTAAGCTAAAAACGATAACATGCCAGATAAACTTTGGTTTCAGAACTTTTGAAAGAAAACTAGATTGAATTAGACAGATCTCGGTAACAATGCCTTCCAGCAGTCCAAGAGGAAAAAGAGATAAGAGGATCTCTAACGTCACTGTTAGGGGTATGTGTTCCCGTTTCCTCTTCACTCAAATCCCTACTCATCCCTGACCCTGGAAGACAACTGCTGCTAAGCCTGTCAGAATCGTTTTTTTTTTCTCTCTCTCTTTTTTTTTTCTTTAAACCTCCCCCACCCCTCCATCTTTCCATTTTTTTTTTCTGGAATTTATCATGGCTCAACGCCAGAGCGAACAATAAAAACAAACCGGTCGACCAGTTTACACTGATGTGTGTGAGAAATTGCAATGACACACTTCATTCGGTCCTGAGGCCCTCTGTCAAAGGGCTTCCCGTGGCTTCAACAGGGAGATTGCTCATTTAAATGCCATTCAAAGGGAGCAGGTGCTTAAGCTTCAGGCTAGCTTAACATTGGATAATGCAGCAGAAGATGCCCTGCAGGCAAATCGTTGTGCTATTTCTATTTAAAAAAAAAAAAAAGAGATGTTTTTGAGAGCAAAGGTAACTAAATAGGCATAATGACATGAGGACTAAAAATATGAATGTGTATATATATATATATATATATTTAAGAAGACATTATTCTGATATGCTTTTATGGTGAGTATTAGATCCAAAATTCAAGCTGGAGCAAATATATGGAGAGTTGAGTGAGAGAGCATGTGATGTCATCTCTATTTCTTTTTTTTTTTTTTTAAGTCCTTTGGTATTTGCTATTGGATGCATAGTAAAGTATCGGCGTTTTCAAAAATACACAATATACATTTGGTCCAATTCGCTCACATAATTTTACTTTCTCACACTCTTTTTTTTTTTTTCTCTCTGTAGTTTCCCCATTAAATATTAATGGGGTCTAAAGAGCACTATGAGTGAATAAAACATCAAAGCTATACTTACAGAGGACTTCAAATCAAAATCTAGGTTACAGAGGGGTGTTAGAGAATCCATTGAAGATCAAACACGATTTAAAGAATGGGCCGTGGTGGGCTGCACATCTTATACTAGAGGCTCAGGTGGGGAAAAAAAAGAAAAGAAAAGAAGAAAAAAAAGCGTTACTTTAAATATGTTATGGAGCCAAGATCAAGAGGACTTTGTTGAAGCAAACCATAGAAATCCACATTGCGGCTAATGAACGAACACCATATATTTAATACCATGTATGACTTAAAGAGATCAATATGATCTTGGGTATGGCGTTACAAACGTTATGGTAAAACATTTGGAGGCATTTACAATTCTCAAAATGGAGTTCACCTACAAAAACAAGGCATAGTTCTCGACAGAGGCCTGAAGGCAAATTATCAATCTCTACTTGGGATAGCTAGCCTCGGGAAACTTGTCTCTTCCAATTTACGACGGAGTCTTTTGGACACTACCGCACACCCGCTACCCTCTTACATCTCAGAGCAGGAGAGAACAAGAGTTAAAACTCTGGGTGTGCCACTGCTGGCTTTGGTTAACTCTGACTTTGAAGAGAGATTTAAAAAATTCATTAGGCAGTGTTGGCTAGCTGTTATCAAGTTGGTCTCCTTGTGATCCTTTACCTTGTCTTGCTGTTGGAATGGTATTTCTTTCTCTATACTAAACACTACACTCCCACCTCAATAACATCGCAAAGAATTTGTTCGTATTTTTTACTTTTTAAATGCTATGAAGGTCCATTTAGTAAATAAATGTTGTAAATTTTTCTTTTTTGACATCCGCAGTTATTTTGAATTTGGTTTTGGGATGGATGAGAGAAAAAGCAGCATTCCCCAGGCTTGGTTTACATGGGACTGTTTATCATCTAAGGGGTCGCTGTCAAAGTCACATCCAATCTGACTGACATGTGTGCAGTCCTGTTTTTTGGAAGATCATTGGGACTGAAGAAGAGTTTGACGAGGCAACTATGACTGACAGGCGATGGAAATTTCCGAGCAACCAGAGAAAGTCAGTGGTAGCGAATACTCCCATCTCTTCATCCTCAGCACGCAAAGTCCTATCACTATACTGTCCAATTTTTTTCAGGTCTTTTAGGCCTACACCACACAGAAAGTGTTCCTGACCCCCCCCCACCCCTCCCCGCACAAGAGGGGAGGAGTGGGGTGGGGCTTGGCAAACATACCTGGATCATGAGTTCTAATGGATACCTCACGTCCTCCAACACCCTGGAGAGCAGACTACCTTCTTACACAAATATACCTTACACATTCAGCGGAGTCATTAAACTAACATTTAGTCCAGTTTAGTCAGGGAGGGCAGTAGATTGCAAGGGTGGTCTGACTTGCGAGGGTGTGAATGTATTAGTCATTAATGTTGACTCTATTTCAAGTATTAATGTCTCATAATATATTTGATATTAAGGTGAATGACCTGGCGTATATTCTGGAGGATATTATGCAAAATAAATATCATTTACACGAGCGACTGCATCAGTTATCCACCCAAAGAATATACAGGCCTTTTTATACAACATTTGCCTCTGCGGTGGTGTTCTGATACAAGACTCAAGACTTTCTTTCTTTTTTTTTTTTTTAAACGAAAAAACAACATATTTCTGAAATGATATAACACATCAAGGTGCCAGTTCTTACAAGAGCCTGGCTAATTTTGTATATGCCAGGGAATAAACACGACTGCATTTTCCGCCTCTGATTTACAGATCTCCTAGCATTAAAATAAATCAACGGTCCCTAAAATGTGTATCCATTTTGTTTCCATGAGGATAAAAAAAAAAATATATAAATAAACTTTGATCAAGCCAACAAATGTATCTTCACCTTAGCAAGAATAAATGGTCAACAAACCGACAGTCTAAATAATCTTATTTGACACCTGACATTTAAAAACGTTCTGCGGACCAATTTTCCAAAGTGTAAGATACACAGATGAATCAGCTGCAGACACTCTGAGGAGGAGACGGTCCATAGCTAACAGGGTCCCAGCTGTTCATTCACTGGATCCATATTAATAACAAGCACTCAAGCCGTTTTTGGAGTGTAAGCCTCACCGTTTCTCTTGAGAGGGCAGAAGTACCCAGAACAAAGAGGGCTTCTGGATCAAACTGAGTCGGTCTGCATTTTGATTCAAGAGCGTCGTAGTAGGCTATATGTAAATCGAGCTGTCTGCACAATTACGACAAAAGTAGCCATTTATCTCCTATTTTAAACAAGGTTTCTTGATAGCAAGTTGGTTACGCGTGACATCTGCTGCGCTCATCCCCTGCGATGATTGAAAACTGCAGTTTAATATACTCTGGGATACAATTATGTAAATGCTACAAACACCTCCCCCTAGCTAAATGTAAACACCCCATATTTTGTCACGTAAAACGTGTCTATCCAGCTGTGATTACGTGGTTACTTGACACAATTCAGTTAGCGTCCCGGGATAAATCATTACACGACCGCCGTTTAGTAACAATTACTTGTGGCGCCGAGAGAGCACGCCTTGCAAATGGTTAATAACGTTCTGCGTATACATCTAAATATTAAAATAAATCATCTAACCTGATCCTAATACCCAAGCAGATGGGCCGTTTTGTCTACAGAACGCGGGACGCCTCGCTCCGCGTGGCCGCGCTATCTATCTTGTCGACGTGTTTGTGGCACACAATTTGGGGTTCGCCGTGGCCGGGTCGCCTTGTTTGTAATGAAAGCAGGGGAATGATGGATGGTCACCGCTCTTGATGAAGCTCTTGGTATGTGCATCTCTGCTGAAGCGAGGAGGGGAAAGAGGGGAACCCATCCACGGATGCCCCTCTCCAGGCACCTCTTTCACACTATCTGTAGGGTTTGCTTATGCTGTTAAGTGACTTAGCAGGTTAGTCCTACGTCTAGTCAGGAGCACTTGAGCACAGACAAATGAGCCCGATTGGGATGTGGATCTCTGAAATGAACTGAGGAATCACAGACTGATATGTTGCTGTTTTGAATTATTTTATAGGATCTAATCTCTTCACTTCAATCAAATCAGTGGGGAAAAAAAAACCATAAAATGCAATCAATATGAATTGAGATTATTACCTGTCTGTGTGACCGAAAAATGTAAAACTCCCCCCCCTCCCCGGAAAAAGAAGAAAAAAACCTCCAAAAACTCCTCTAGCTATTAATCCACTCCCTGTTTTTTTGTTTGTTTTCTTTTCTTTTCTTTTCTTTTTTAACTGTCACAGAGGGTTAGATAAAGGATATAACTCTTTCATTTGAATCCATTTCTCCTCTGGGTTGTTGTGGAAAATGAAGGTTTGGAATTTTAAACAGTGTCAAACATCATTATCTCCTGTCGCATGTGGCTTGCATTTCATTTAAATAAGAAATGATGAATGATGAAGGACTCTGAGCCTGCTGCTTCTGGTGTGGTTATAAAGGAGAAAGGGTCAGGAGCTGATCGTCTATTCCCCCCCTCCCGACTGGGGAGCCTCCCATACAGGAACCCAGTCTCGCCTTCATGTCCAAATGGGAGCGCGTGCTCCAGTATCCGCTAACATATGTGACTGTTTCAGCACACTTTTTCTCACTGTAAATGTCGTCTTACCGAGGTCGTATCGAATCTAAAGGTTTTCTTTTCTTCATTTGCTAATGAAGAAACTGACAGTCAGGTAGATTATTTTGTGTACTTCACGCCATTCAGCTCCTTAACAGGGTAGGCTTCAGTCCCTGCTTTGGTGCTGTCTTCACTGCTAATCATTTTGAACTAATGTATCGGTTTTCACTACATGCACAACCTCTGTGTCACTGCTAATACCTAAAACACCCCAAAGATCCAAGACACAATTGTCCTACTGTTGACAGATGATCTCTCCAAGACACACATGCACACACATACACACACACACACACACACAGCCGACAGTATAAAACCAAGAGGAAGTTGATCTGCTTACCCAGGGTGCAGAGGGTACGATGAGGGACAGGGTCAACAGGTCACGGCAGCAGCAGTCCAGCGTTTTGCTGCACTGATTCGCCTGGTTTAAGAGACGTGCGTAAACAGCCGCTGGGGGGGCCGGCAATGTCAGAAACCCTGGGGTCCCGGTTGGGGGGTCAGTCCCGGGAGCTAGAATGAAGCTTAGGGTCTGTCTCATCTCATGCAGGTGTTTAAACAGCTGGCTCAGCCTGGACTCCAAAACACTCTGGGGGGGGAGGGGGGGAGAGAAGCAAACATCAACAAAGCCAAACCGGACGCGCTAGGTTGCAGGTGCCGGGTCAAACGGAGGCCGGCAGGCACCAAACAGCACCTGGCTTCCGCAGACGAGAGGAGATCGGCCTCGGCCTGGGCTTGTGGGACAGCGGTCCGAGCCGTCCGTGTGTAAAAAAAAAAAAAAAAAAAAAAAAAACGGGGGGCCCTGTGTTTTGGGAACGCTGTCGAGCAGCTCAAGGTGATTTGAACAATAACAAAGCCTGCTGTCTCGCCCACAACCAAAGAGTAGCAGTGAACTGACTCTGACGCGTAGATATGAAAACAAGGATCAAACGACAGCGACTGGCCAATAGCAAAGGGAGAAGAAATGGGCCATGTGGTCTGAGGCTTTACATCCATTGTAACCGGTTTCTCACTGGTCGTTGAAATATCGGCTTTTGAGACAAATTTCAGCCTATCATTTCATTTTTATTGTTGATCAACAAATATCTACAGCATACAGAAGACTTTGTAAGGATTTATTTTCAAACATAGGGCATACTTTGAGATGCAAACATTATTAATCTTTTTGTCCCCCTTCAGATATCACACAGCTGTTCAACAGTCCCTATTAATAAGGTTAAGTATACAGATGAGTAAACAAGTAACCTGAAACTTGAATGAACTGTCCTAATAATAAGATAAATGGCATCTAACATTGAATTAAACCGGTTTCCACCACATCACAATATCACAGGACATCTGGCGTCATCTCCAAATTGAGATCATGTTCAGTAATGCAGAGTGTCTTTTCTCACATGTTTTTTTCTTATCCCCTTCAGGATAAAAGGAGCTTGTTGAGATGTTCTGCTTGTTTGAATCACTCCTGGTGTAAATTTGTTCTGCCTGTTTAATCACGCTCCACTTTGGCAAGTCCACAGAGGTTTTACCCTTGGACCGCTCTGTTAAAGCCAAGAGGACAACGGACTTCATATGCTCTCCATTACAATGGACTTCTGACCAATTTGTAGTGTGGGAAACTTAAGGGCCTGATTTAAGGGGTTTTTTTCACATGGTGGTTTTGGCATGGGCTGGATCATATTTAAGTGTGAAATTATTCCAGATGACATTCCTCACCTCTGTCCACTCACCATATCTAACACACCCTGGAAGCACCAACGGCCCACAGAATGGAAAAAAAGAGGATGAGAATAAGGAAGGGGGCAAGACGAATGCAAACCTGCTTGTCCATGCTCTACTGGACCCTGCTAAGAAATCTGCAGCAGGACATCAGGGATTTTAATCTTATCGTGTTATAATCCAAAAGGACAGTTTTTACAAAATCCCAAGCAAAGGTGATAGATCTAAGTTAAGTGCCTATACCAGCCAAACCATAAATCACTAAGACGATTCAAGAGAACCTAAAGCCATCTAACATTGAAACTTATGGTAAAATCTTGGCGTATACAACGGGATCGTTGACATTCTATTCATACACGTGCTGTGCTTGTCATTTGTTGGCACCTCTTACATAAAACAAAAAAATTCTGCATTTCATGTCAGTCTACTAGATAATGTACGTTTACTGGATTCAGGCACCTCTTAATCTAAAAAAAATATTTGTCCGTTACCAGTAGAACTACTGGTTTCCCAATTGATCCTTATCCTTCAAGAGCAGGGGCGCAGGGGGTTGAAACTCTGCGTGTCACGGCCAATAATGAAGAAAAAGTGAAGAGCCTGTCGTAAAGTAGTTAGACTGAGCAAATCCATCTCCACTGCATATGGTTTGCTCTTCTCGAGGATACCGCTTCAAAACCCTGACAGCTGAGTAGGGTAAAGGGGTGAGACTGCAGTGGAAGAGAGAGATTTTCCTCAGCCTCCCTAGAGTAGGACCATGGAAGAGTCATTAAGGAAATCCAGCCTGCTCAAATCACCATGTGTTTCCCATCTGCAACCCCCCCCCCCCCCCCCTGTCTGTACCCCCTCCTCCCTTCCTTCATCCAAACATCATCACTGTCTCTTCTCAGTGTTGTTTTTCTCTTTGTGTTAAGATGTGATCTTGCATATCATAGGACACCTTAATCGATTTAGTTGTTTAGATAGATGACGGAATCAAACATGGCTTGACTATTTCTACATTTTAAAACATGATTTTTTAATTTGATGGTACAGACACGGGATAAGTCGAGAGATTTGGAAGTTCAAAGCAAAACAATCCCAAGAATCTCTACACTGGATGAATTTATATTATCATTTCATGAAATGATAGCTAATTACATTAGCATTTCAGACATTCAACTTCAGTCATAATAAAAAATCAAACAGTTTAAACAGAACAGTGCGTGATTAACTTTCATAAATCTCTTTTGTTTTAATCTATCACAACTCCACTGAAACCCAATCAGTTACCGATACCAAGTGGAAAATCCTGGTATCACTAACTGAATTCACAGTCCCGAGCTAATCAGCGAAACGGGTTTGTGCAGGTGTTTAAAAAGCAGAGCTTTAAATGAATTCAGAAGAATGAAGTTTACACGCCACGTTTAAGGCTGGGAACCAAAGAAACCACAGCGCACACCCCAACCACAAATGACCACATTGTATGTGGTCCAGTAAGATAGAAACATTTGTAAGATTAGTGATGTGCAGATAAACCTACACTGGATATCACTCACTCTGTCTTGAATTAAGAATATAAAACATTAAATTTGCCATTGCCACGTGTAAAAGTAGATTTACAGGCCCGGCTTACTTTATTAGTAGTAGTAGTAGTAGTAGTAGCATTTACTTTTATTACCTTCTTTTATGTATTTTTCATAGACCAATGGCTTCAACAAAGAAAGAACAGGGAACTTTCTCTAGCCTTTGTTTAAAAAAAAAAATACAACAGAAAAATTAATATGAGTCTAGGTAGTGGTGGCTTGGATGAAAAACTAATACATATATACATATATATATACGGTTTATAGAGCGCATGCTTAAAACGAGATTTGGTCAATAGTCAATGCTCTATACAAGACCATGTGATAGGGTGAGTCTATTGGAGAGGTTGAAGCATTTATAGCTCTGAAATTCTATTTGGGATTCTATTGTCAAGTGTCCATTCTCCATGTACTCAATTCCAGGTCTGTACCCATAAACCTCAAGGGATGGTGATCCACTTTAAATTTAAATTACTTCATGGGATGCCCTGCTGTTTTTTTTTTTTCTTTCTTTCTTTCTTTCTTTCTTTCTTTCTTTTTTTTTTGCACTGTGGAGAATGGAAAGCTGGAATGGGATAGTGATAGGAAATGAAGAGAGGAATGATTGCAGATCATTTCTGCAACCTCAACGAAGCAGAGTAGAGAGAGAAAGAGAAAAGAAAGGGAGAGATTAGGGAAAATGCACTTGACAAACAATTATTCAGAGATAGGAGACAGCCCATACAAGAGTATCGAGATCATCGGGAGAAACATTCTGGTGAGCATTATTTTCGCTTTCGTACTTGTGAAGGATTCACAATTTGTCAATCGCTGAATATAAATATGAATGGTGTTTGTTGGGTACAGTTTCTTACCGCA
Source organism: Chanos chanos (assembly GCF_902362185.1). Classification (NCBI taxonomy): domain Eukaryota; kingdom Metazoa; phylum Chordata; class Actinopteri; order Gonorynchiformes; family Chanidae; genus Chanos; species Chanos chanos. The sequence continues at coordinate 6,108,085 of NC_044508.1, read as the reverse complement.
GAGTTTATTTGAGAACAAATGAGGGAGTAAATTAAAAAAAAAAAAAAACAAAAAGCGTGCACGTCTGTCCCTCCAAATGAAAAAAAAATATTGGGCCGTATGGCTATGTTTTGTCTGGAAAATCTGTTTATCACATAAATAAATCTGGTCTTATTTATGTTGGGAGTGCATTTGGTTTTAGTTTGTGGTCAAACTGGGCTCTGCGAACTAAGAGAGGACCAGTGGCTCGCAACTGGCTGCGCTCCTTACATTGTGATATTTAAACAAAGCGTCCAGCAATGCTTTGCTCTATTTACCACGGAAAATTAACATAAACAAGCCATATTAATACAGAATATGCTACAATCACTCTGAAGAATTCCAGTCTCACAGACTCTGTTCATAAATATTTGACTTATCTAGTTGAATCGGGTCGGCCAAAGTACCTCATGCACCAAACTCCTCCGAATCCTCAAAGCATGTCTGCAAAGACTTCTACGGCATTTAATAAAGCTAACAATGTGTAGGAGGTAGCAATAAAGAGATTAGCAAAGAGATATTCAACTATCCCCCAACCTACTAAGTTTGTTCTTTTTCTCTCAAGACTTGCGAAATTTTAGCAGTTTTTTTTTTTTTTTTCAACTGTCTGAAATGATTCAAGTAACTGACTGCCTCCAGCTTGTTAAGGAAGAGTAAAGTGCTTTGAGATTGGCCCCTGAGGGGAATTCAGAGTAAAAGTCTGGTTCTGAATTTGCCATTGAATTTCAAGTAGAAAATATGGCATTCAGACAAGGGAAGAAAGCACAGCAGGAGATGTTTTTCTAGTGAAAGAGATTACAGAGTATCTAACGTGAATTAAATAATTGTTGCTGGAAGGACAGTAATAATTAGTCAGCGTTAGATAAGAGAGATGCAAAGACGATGGAACAAGTGTCTCTGACCGTGTTTTACACGGCTCATTACAACCAAATCCAAGCATCAGAGAAAAGCTGAGAGAATGCAAAGAACACACATAAAAATGTGACGAAAACAGTGCATCAGTCTTGAGAAGAAAGTCTGGAACCTACAGCTTACCACAAACACACACCACACACAACGATTGTGATATATAACCTCAACTCACATGCTCAAGTCTGTCTGTTCATCAAACACAAGATATTAAGAAACATCAGCAGGCTTTAACAACATTGAGAGAACAAAATTATGACATAATGAAATTTACGTTCCTCATGACTCATTCTCATTAAAGTAAGCATGTCGTAGTCAGTTTGAGTGTGAATAGCATGGGCGCAATAATAAAATAATAAATAAACTCAATCGTAAGGCGCTTGGCACGGCTGCTGTGATCTATGTAAGTAATAAACGTCTTTACAAAGGCGTGGGTTTTTTTTCCCCACTCATGTTGCCCACCGCACTCAGACCAGTCAGTCGAGACAAGACGATGGGTACAGAGTGTGAGATAAATCGGCTGAAAATAAAATTGATTTCAAGAGTAATGGAGGTCAAGCTTCAATAGCATCAGCTGTATGACATTGAACAAAAGGAATGGATACAGGCCACGACTTGCCCTCAGGACAGTGAAACAGTTGTTTTTGGAATATCTAGGTCTCTTTCTCTGCGTTTAGACATACAGTGGAGAGTTTTGACAAATCTTAAAAGATAAATGTCATAAAGACATTTTTATGAGTGGATACGTCGGTCGAAAAACAAGGTGTCATTAATTTATGATTTTGTGAAATCGTAGATGAATGATCTTTGTGAATCAAGCCTCATCGTACAAATTGACTGTCAGGCACGCTTGGACAAAAAGACAGATTGAGGGCGAATCTACAGATAACTCACTGACAAGAACGAAATATTACCCAGGGGTCTTGGATCTAATGGACTTACCACTTGCTGAAGGTTCAAGTTATTTGTCTTGCCGTAACAGAAGTCCAGGAGGGTTACGGGCTGTTTGACCATATTTGACTTGGTTAGCAGCCAAGGCATGGAAAGATTTTCCACTGTAGTCACCTACAAACACAAAGAGACAACAAGTTTTTCTCTGTCCTTACACACAGTTTTAAGCTTTGACATACTATGACCTTATAAAAACAGTTTTTCCTGAGTCAGACTGCACTCAGATATTTCATTTGTTCTTTTCCACTTGGGGGAAAAAAAAAGAAGTTTCCAGCCTTGTTCTCAGAGGCAGCCTACACTATCTTGCTCCTGTAATGAAAAAGTGGAAACCCCCCCCCCCAAAACTCACCCTTTACCTACTACCACATTGCCCCCCTCTTTACCCCCCACCCTCCGGCCCCGACCCCCCCCCAAAAAAAAACTCAATAATATTTCTCAGTGGAGAGCTCGCAATCCAAAAATCTAATAGAAGACCCTGAGCTTGCCTACCCTTTGATGACCCTTAATCACACTGTTGTGGATGAGCAGAGGAAACAACAACAAAAGAAAAAAGGCCATGACATTTTCAGTATCATTCAACAGGAGGAGTCTCTCACATTTATGACCTTTTCTCACTCATCCTCTGCTTTGCGCTTTCGTTCTTAAAGACGGCAGAGAGAACTGGCACGTTGCAATCTATTCTTCTACACCCATATTGCTTTTCCCTTCACGTCGTGTTGGCGTAAGACTGATTTACTGATGTGTTATTTGTGAAAGGAATGTGATCTGGCTGCGTCTGTCAGCTTTTGTAATATGGAGACGATATACAGCGCGGCACGAAACTCGTCGTTAATGCCTAGGGCTGAACGCATTCTTCGCTGGGAGTGAATAAATGTAATGAACTTACTGAGGAAAAACAATTTGACAAATCTCCAGCTGACCCTATCTGCGAGGCATAAAAACACAGATGGGGAGCAGAGACCTGTCTGAGGAGACGACAGGTCGCTGCTGGTTCCTAATATGTTCCAAGTTCATTTACTATGACATGCATCAGTCAGTATTGTAGAGAAGAGCAGAAACGTCTGTAATTTACTCTGTATGTATTGCCGAAAAAAAAAAGAAGCAGTTTCAAAGAATCCCATTGATTCCTCATACTGCTCCCTTCTAAAACTTCACCTCCAAAACAAACAAAAAAAAGAAAAGTAGAGGGGAAAATGATTGTATAATGAAGTTTTGACACTTGTAGGGAAGCCACTGCTAGTTCATGCCAGGGGAGAAATTAGAAAACAAGTTTGTGCATGGATGCCAACCCAGGACCTCTTTGCTCTAATCAAAACTTCAGTGTTCAGTGCCTTCTCTGTGCTAAGCTTTTCCACTCTCACAAGGTCAGGATTCATAGTAAACAACGTCTCTTGCTCTTCACAGTCAGTTTGTCTCACAGCCAAGGAACTACATACCAAGAATATTTGAACCAAACCACAAACAAACAAAGTTGGTTCTTTGCTGTAAGCACTGCAGCCAAGCTACCTCGTCTGGTCAAAATGAATTTTGTTTCAAATGCTTTCCACCCAATATTTACCCAGTTTTTTTTTTTTTTCTTGCAGGTGAACGACTTATTACACATATGACTGACAGAACCGACTTAAATGCAAGATTTGACTGACAAATCCAAGTACAGAACCCGTCATTCAAACAAGTATCATTTTCTCTTTGAGATTACCCCAAATCCTCCGCAGTCCACTTGTATTCTGGTACATTAAAGAGATGGAGAAGGCGGTCTTTAGCTGCCAGCTGGCCTGAGAGACAGTTGATGGGTTGACTGATATGGAAGGGCCTTCATTCTTTTACCCCCATGTGGCACTGCCAAACCGACCATCTGCCGCGTTCCTCTGATCTGTGCTGGATCGCTCGCTCTGTGAGAGACTCCCTTTGCTGGCCCCTCAATTTCCCCCAGCAGGCACACGGGGACAACCAGCAAAATTTCAGCCGGTGCTTTACAGACGTGGCAGTACGGTGCATTTCCTTTGAGGCCACCTGCCATTAGCCATCACCGGGGCCAGTCGCATTTGCATAGAGTTGGCGTAAAGCGGAGGAAAGTGAGAGGACGATTCAAAGGAAAATAACGCACAAAGCGATCGCGATGTACAGGCTTAGAGAGCCTTGTTTTCCCTACGCAGGTGTTTTATCAAGCGGAATGTTTCTGAACGATAACGATTTGACTGCTTTGGGGTTTTGGAGTGACATCCAAGGTGATCCAAGATGAACCAGACGCTTTAGGTCAGTCAGAAGCTTCAGTTCGCAGCCACTGCTCCTCAGTTAATTTTGGGGGGATTTCAAAGTCATAAGGCCACAGTTCACCGCTTCACCAAATGAACACACGAGAAGAAAAAAAGGCTCATTGAAATCACAAACGTGAAATCATTAAGCCCTGACTTAAGCAACCCCCGACAGAAAACCATATTCCACCTTAAATCTTTGGTTGAAACCAAAAGTACTGTCCTGTTCAAATAGATTGGATTCATTTTAATTCATTAATGTTATTTGTTGGGGAAACGGAGCCGGGAGCACTTTTCTGCATTTTTGGGAAATCTGCCAAATACCTAATTTTCACAATAGCTGTTTGGTAACCATTTGAATGAATGAAGTCCTAAGTTCAAAAGTGGGCTGAGGAGGGGGGGGGGGGGGCTGAAAAGTCAAATGGGAAAGCCATATCTAGGTCAATCATATGCTACTTTAAAAGCATACAATCAGACTCTCTATTAATTCAGAATATCTTACAACTCATAACACCCTTTAAAAAATTCTCAGACGAACACAAAATCATCGACAAAAATCCAGAGGTAAAATCACGGTGTGCGAGCCCGAAACCAGTATCAAAGCACTGGGATTTTCCATTCGAAAAAGCATTTTATTAAAAGGGATGAGTCCACACAGTAACACCTAATACCAATAGCTCGACCACAAGAGGTGAGCGTCCAGATTTAATGTACCAGCATTTCAAAAGCCCTGCCATAAATAATGCAGGCCTTGTGAGGACCTCCTCCCTGCTAATGCCAAGAGCAATACTGATAGAGTCTGAGCAGGGCTGCTCTCTGTGTCAATCACAATGCCCGGTCTCTTACATCTAGAAGACAGCAAATCTACTGATGCATGCATGATCCATATAACAGAGGTAAGAACATCACTAGTATACACAGACTCCGTTTTTTTATACATAACACGTTTCACTTGACCTTTATATGTGTGTGCGTGTGTGTGTGGGGGGTTTCTTTGGTTACATATCAGTGGAATTTTCCTTGATATAGCACAGATTATGTTTATTTATCAAGTTATTTTACATAATCCTTTTAATAAAAGCAAAATGTTGCGCTCAAGCTGCAGGCTATAGAAGGTTATGTTACATGTAGCGGGCAGGAATGAAGTAAATTTTTTACCCAAAAAATCGCAATATTTTATAATATTTCAAAACTTGTGGTTGCCTATTGATGTGTCTTCTGCTACCTAGCCAAAGCTAGCTAGCTTGACTTCTCTAAGGTTGTGGATTCAAATACCTAGCAGCAGACTGACAAACAGCAATAGTGGTGTTTTCATTTAACCGTGAATTGTGTTTAACACAAGTTCTTCACAATATAACCTACACCGCATATAGGCAATCTCAAACACGACATCAAAGGCCTAGACAGACACATGAAAGAGAAAGAAGAGTTTTAGATGTCTACAGCCATTACAAAACTGATGCATTCTAAAATATCACATGCTGGAACCTAATTCTTATGATATGAAGCTTTTTTAATGTAGGCTACATTTGAGAACAGGATGTGGATTTATTTCATTTTCTTCGTTTTTTAGTAACCATGATTAGGATTTTTTCAAAAAAATGAAAGCTTAGATCTCCAAATTTATCTATGTAAAAAGATCACTGTTAATCCATTACCAAGATTTAAACTCTTTTACCAAACTACATTTATTTCAGGGTTTCTAAGCTTACAACAGAAATTGTATCACCAGACACCAGTTTTTAGCCCAGACAGACAAGGCAAAAAAAAAAAAAAAAAAAAGAGAAAAAAAGAAAAGAAACCCTTCAGGGCCAATAGCCTCGCTGCTCCAGTAAAACCCAAAGAGACTGCAGTGTGCTGCAGAAGATGAGTGACCTCTTGAGCCAAGGAGCAAATTGGGTTTGATATACGCCTCTGACATTCCCTAAACTAATAAGCGGGACAGACGACCCTGGGTAATTAGCGTGATCCATGTGCCGAGGCTGGGCCATGGCACAGGCTGGAATGGGCTGCATTCTGCCCGGGTCAATAGCAGGTCTTCTCTCTTACTGATCACTTCCTGACACCAGGGTTTCTCTCAGAGCTCTAGTCTCTGCCAGTGATTTATCCTGATCCTCTTTGGCCAGTCCCATCACCCCACCCTGCCCCCTCCCTACGGCCCCAGCCGGCCGCTTGCCTTATCACAAGGGGAGCGCATCCCTACTGTATGACAGGCTAATACACTTTCTTTCTTTTCTTTCTGTATACATCTCGCTCCCTGCATCTGCCACCTCCTAAACAATACAGCAGGGCCTGCTTTCCCCTCTCTCGTGATTTCATTAGAAGCATTATTATAATGCGGCTGGGAGAGACAATAGCGGCAGATACTCTGCAGTCTGAGGTGAACAGCACGCATTCACAGTACATTCTCTATTGTGAAGTCAAGGCCCTTCTAGCTATCCATGCAAACACTGCAGTGGATTTTGAGTGAAAGTGTATGTGTGTGTGTGTGTGTGTATGTGTGTGTGTGTGCGCGTATGTGTATGAGAGAGTATTCTTCCTGCATTGGGCAGGTGAGAATAAGAAATCCACAGTAATATTCTGTAACTCAGTTCATTTCTGTTGAAGTTGATGTATTCTCATAGACCAATCATGTGTCTATAATTCTGTCATGTTTACAATCGTAGAGGAAATTTCTCATCTGCACCTCATGTCTGTTTGACATCTCAACTGTTCATAAAAACACCAGTTAGACATTTAACTTGTCAATAAAGAAAAAAAAAAAAAAAAAGGAAACAAAGACAAAACCCGGTTTGGGAAAAGTCTCCAGTCACTGATAAGTCTATGACAAACATTCTCGAACTGTAACGCCAGGGTTTCAGACGCATAAGAAAAAGATTCTTCATCCAAATCCTGATACAAATCTGTGGTCTACCCGTGGCCGTGTGTGACTTTAACAAGCCGTAGCATTGATCTGATGCAGTCCAGACGTGGAGGATGAGGGTTACAGCCACAGCCTTCCAGAAAAGTCTCGCCAAATATGGTTTCTTACCAAGCAATATGAAACAGATTTTCTGCTCCAATCCCTACGGCACGTCAGCCTGAACTCCTTCTCATCGTTAAATAACAAAAGCTAATTATGATGCTGTTCTTGTCCGTCAGATAGAGAGAAACTCCGAGGAAAGGAATTTGTTGACATTTCCTCAGCACTGTAGGGGTTTTGTATCTAGGCTTTTGTTACTGAAGTACAATGAAGTTCCATAGAATGGAAAATTTGAATCTTCCACCCCTGTGCTTTCATGAAAACGATATGTACAAACCATCAAAAACATTTACTTCAATACTACATAATGTACTAGCAAGCACTGTTCATTTTCCTTAATATATAATGCTTAACATGGTAAATTGTGGAAAATAATATTAGAAATTGAAAGACTCTCAATCCATAAGTGGGATGTGGCCAATGTTTAAAACAGTTTAAAACAGCTTTTTTTTAAGTTTTTTTTTTTTTAATGTACCTTTTTCTAAAGGAAAACAGATCTGTAATGTAATCTTCTACCCATTTTGTCAAAAGCAATCAGCTTTTTTTTTTTTTTTTCTTCAGGTTCTTACATAAATGCAACTTCTTGGTATACTTAAGAAGTTACAAAACAACAGACAAATCAGGAAATTCGAATTTGCATTGAAACTCTTACACAAATATGAGCATGGCTGCTGTCAACGTAATGTCGAGGGGGCTCCAAATTGAATCACTCAATTTACCAAATAGGAGACCATTCCGAAAAAGGCAGGAAGGAAGGCATTTTTCCAAATTTCCTTTTCAAAGTCATAACCCTTCTCAAACAAAACCCTTATGAGTGGAAGCAATTTACAGAGATGGGGATATGCCCACCGGTGGCAAAACAGCCCAATCTCTATCCCTCGCTGCCTATCTACAATGACAAAAACACATGGTAAACCAAATTGCAATGACTAACTGCAGAAAATAAAAGAATTTCCCATTTCACAGGGTACTTGAAACTGATTTCGGCTGCTAAGCGAGTCATCCAATCACACTTGATCTACTGGCCATTTCTCGTTGATTTACGTTGCACCAGTGTTTATGGTTGATTGCTTGAAGCTCCACAGATGGATCGTGTAATTACCTCAATTACAGATTCCTGTGAAAGCTCCTTTCGGTGGTGGTTCAACTTGTCTACCCTGAGTCGGTGAACAAATTATCCTGAAATCAAACTCATGAGTGGGCAATTGAGCCATAAAACGTAATGACGGCATGTTAAGAAATTTCAAGAATACCAAAAATTCCTGATTATCCTTTCATCTGAAGGAACAATGAACCATGAAAAATGAAAATGGAAAAAATAGCATATGCACTAAACCTGAATAATTATGTGCTAACGTGTACTACATATGTCAATTTCAAATCTGACCAAGTTCCTGAAAGAAGAACTTAATTTTTTTTGGCTTCTTTGTCTGATGACAAACAAGCTGCAGCAGCTGAGGGTGCAGGAGAGATTAGAAACCAAACAAACGGACGTCAAACTGTAATACAGACGTACAGCAATTTTTTTTTTTTCTAATAACCCACTTTTCCTCTCTCTCTCTGTCTTTTATCTCCTTGGTTATTTATGGCTTATCAAGTTTACAAAGCACCCAACAGCCTGATTCTGATCAAAAGAGACCTGCTCGCTGATCGCATTGTGGTATCTCTTGAAGAGAAAAACACACACGGTGTGGACCATATGTGCTTGTCAAAACCACACGTAAACAAGATTTCCCCCCCACCCCCCCACCACGACGAGACTCCGTGTCCGAGGCAGATGCGTTCCAGATAAACCTAACTATCCTCTACATAGAGATAAAAAAATAAAGAGCGTGAGACGTATGGCCTGGAATGCTTTTCCGTAGAGTGTTTGCTGGCTCATTTCTTTTCATTTCAGTCAATCTCCATGCTCTCCAAACCCCAACAGAGTGGAAAAGGAAATAAATGAATAAATGAAGTCTCATCCCAGACTGACTCTGTGTCTGAGACACATCCTCCCCACGAGGGAACAGGAACAGATTTCTTGCCGTTGGAAAAAAAAAAAAAAAAAAAAAAAAAGCACACGTCCCTCTCTACGATATCAGTCCGTCATCCTGGCAGGTATACAAAATTTCCCAGGAACGCGCAGATGATGAAGGACGTAATAACACAAAACCTATTACTTAAAAAGGACCTTTCTATCATTGTGGCATGCTATTATCTGACATAGGCCAGTATTACATCTTATACTGATCAGCACACGGGCACTAGATAAAAACAGGGAGGCTAAGCTAAGCCTTAGATTGAGGACGTTGTTCAAAACAGTGACTAGCCAAAGCAGAACAAATGTCTAGAAAGACCAGGCTAGTACGGTTTTGTAGGAACTCCATATATGGGATTAATGATGGTAATCAGCTTTTTGCTGTCTGACCTTACAGTTACACAGAACAGACACTGAGTGATCATACACTTCCACAGTTCTCTTAAAAAGATCAGAGACGCATGGCTGTTGTCATTAAGCATTGACTGGCTCATCAGTTTGAGAGTCAGCCAATGCAGAGATATAGCAAATGCACTCTGTTAGAGGTTTATTTCATTTAAAATGCATAACAAATATAAGCAATACTGTGAAACTATGATATGAGACAAATGTATTTTTGGTAAAGCTTAAAAAGGATCTCAGGATTCGATCAATCTAATTTGCCAGGGAACGTAAAGGCAAAATGGGTTCTTTTGGCTGCGCTGAACTACTCTCTCAGGAAACACATTTGTCCTCTCTAAGCAATCAATCTTGAGATGTTTACTGAACTCGGTTAAGGTTCACTGATATGTACTTTTCTGTGCAAATCTCAATCCTGACACTTTCATTTTATTTATTTATTTTTGCAACCTGAATACAATTAATTAAGAAAGATAAACTGTATAATAGACGGCTAAGGTGTGTGGTGTGTACCTTGTTGCTCCTGTGTAGTTTTTGCTTCGCGTCTTCACATTTCTCAACAAGCTGTGTGAGTTCAGAGCGTCGGATGGTTACTTCAGCTTCTGGAGAATCTCTAGAAACTTCCACACAGAGCAATGACCTGAAGAACAAACATTTATATCTAATTCAAAAATATAAGTTTCTCTAATACACTTAATATGGCTATCTTTGTTCTCAAGACTACAAGTGGACAGTTTTTAGACAGCTATTAGCCATTTAAGATACTGATGCAGTTCTGTAGGTGGTTTTGGGGACAAAACACACACACGCACACATGCACACGCACACACACACACACACACACATATATATAGTTCAAGTTCATTTATCAACTGTCTAACAAGTTCTGGATAATTGTCACAGAGTGTGCAGAACAGTCTAATGCATCTACGCTTCTTGTAAGGGTTGTAAGAAAATGAAGTTATGTCCGAGCAAAGTGGCTTAATCCTTGTGATTATTGGATCTGAAGCACAATAACAGCCACTTACGGTGTCCAGGCCGAGAGGATTACCCAAACCTTATCATTTCTCTCCATCGCTGGCACACAGTGAGAGGAGAAGAGACTCCTTCATCTCAGCCTTTTTCATTTTATTTTATTTTATTTCTTTCTTTTTTTTTTGCGGCTTGAAAAAGGGAAGTTGGCAAAACTTCGAGAGAGCCTGCAATTTGTCATGGACCTCCGAGGCCTGTCATGCGTCGCAGCCTCCAAAACATATTGACAGAGAACAGGTGCGGCTCTTTCCAAGCGTACAAGAAAGCCAACGTGTACCTCCGTCTGGACAGAGAGTCCCACGATAGTATCGTGAAGCGTTGCAAGATTTGTTTAAGTTAGACTTCAGTGAAGATCAGACACCATGAATAATATTTGCGATCTATATTTAAGCATTTTAGGGAAAAATACCCATAGAATATGGTAGCTGTATTTAATCGAAACAAAATTTTAGGCTAAAAGACAAGGTTAAAATGCAAAAAATGAACCTGACAGCCCGATGTTGATTTTCTAACAAAGATTGCAATTCAGTAATTTTGCACCGAAGAAAGTGAAAATGAGGGACAAATTGCGACAATTTGCAGTGTCTGTGTGTGTGTGTGTTTGTGTGTGTCTGTGCATTTGTGTGTTTTGACATACAAGTTAACAAGGAAAAGGAATTACCTGAGTCTATCCATGAGGGGA
>NC_044508.1:6069297-6094297 GCF_902362185.1 Chanos chanos | reverse complement strand
CTGACTGCGTTACTGTTATCAAGAGAATCCATCTCGCTTTCACTCTTTATTTATCTTTCTTTCCTGGCCTTACTTTTATGTATTTACATAACAATAGAAGCATATTGTAACTTGAAGCAACTTTTAAATTCTCCTTTGTCTTAAGGGAGGGGAGAGGGGAGAGGGGGGTGAGCGGGGGGCGGGGGGTTTAGTGACCAAAACCGATAAACAAGTTAAATAACGCTGAAAAAGCTCTGTAGCCAGAGATTGAATTACAAGTCATTCCGTGTCGGATAATGCTCAGAACGTCAGCGCGGTGGGAGGAAACTGTTTGATTCACTCTGATTTTATTTGCCGAATCAATGAAAGCCCTTTGTTTTGTTTTGTTTTTTTCCAGGCGCTCCCAAGAAATTTGACATAGCGTTACACACAATCGTTGGGATTCTCAGTTTGTAAGAAAACGACGCAGTTGATTTACGACGTTAGCGTAAACAGACCCGTGCGTCGTCGACACTTAGGAACCTATAATTTAACCTAGTCTTGATGCAGAATGTTTTGACAGCGAAAAACGATCAATGTTTATGTAATGTAGCGGCATACAACATGCAGTGAAAAGATTCAGACCCTGCATAGCTTTGCTGACCAAGTCGAAGTCTCAAAATATGTGTATAAAGTCTGAGAGGAAATGCCCCTGATTTCTTCATGACATTGAAATCAAATTATGCCTTGATTCATGACATAAGAACTGGGGGGAAAAAAACGATTTTAAATTAGATCCAAAGTTCCAGAGTACAACCACGAATTACAGTACATGTCCTGTTTTCAAGGAATGCAATCCTCAGAGATTTCTCTGAATGTTTTCTAATGGCCCGCTTACATTTTCTAGAATCATCTCAGGTCAAAAAACGGAGTGAAGACAAACCCCATTCAAATTCAAGACCTCTGAGATTATCTGCTGTTCTCTTACCAACGAAATCAAATAGATAATTATCCATTGATTTTGGAGTATTACAACATTGCCGTACAAGACAATAAGAACCAGATATGTAAAGAGGGTTCTTCTTGTTTTGTTTGGTTGTTGTTTATAATTTGAGAAAAATATGACCTCAAAATAGATTTAAAATGGTCACGTCCGGGCTGGCCTCGCCTCCTCAGATCAGACTGCACAACTTGATCCTTCAAACCAAACAAACAGAATGCTCCTCAGGTTTGTAGCCTTTCTAGAACAATCTGAGTAAAGAGTGCCATCTAGACAAGAAAAGACACAATACATCCTAGAAGCTGCAGTCAGGCTGAAGCTTTTTTTTCCCCTTCTTTTTTCTTTTTTGGAGGTTATTATTTTCTTAGTTTGCAGCTGCATACAAGTAAAAAAAAATCCCACTTATTTGTGGTCAGAATACCAAAACTAAGCTGTGTCTGAGGGTTAATTAAAAATATATGTGGGCCAAAGAAGTGTTTTACAACTGCGGACTACTCCAAAGCCGCCTTCTATCCGTGCTTCAATACCGGGCGCTTTAGATGTTGGGCACTTGTGATAAGCGCTAGTTGTTGCTTTGATAAGATTACATGACTGTTTGACTGCCATTGGAGGTCTGTTCGTTGACTCTCCTGGCAGCAAATGAAACGGAACCAAAAGATAAATAAATAAATAAAACAAAACAAAAGCCATAATCCAGAAGCCAAGCTGATTTTGGAGGCATCAGAGTCCTACAAATCCCCTTATCAGCCCCCCCACCCCCCCCGCCCCCCCCCCCACACACAAAGGGCCATCCTCGTCTTATATTCTTCAGCAGAAGGGTCACGGCGACACTGCAAGTCTCCCCACTTTAGCCTCCATGTTGTGAGGGAGACTGAGGCAGGAACAATGTCTGTATGTCCATGGAAGCCCCAGCAGATGAAATCAGAGGCGGATTTTATGTAATTACCCCACGACCAGCAAATGCCAGTGGAAGTGCTTTGGAACCGGAACCACAGAAAACACGTCAACAATTTTGCCAATGTGTTATTCATACTTCTTCCTGAAAAGCTCATTCAAATCTCCACTTAATACATGGACTGTGGTCTTTGAGACTGTACATGATGATATCCAGTTAAAAGATATTTGAAGGGTTTGCTGAGAAAGGTGTGAGATAAAGTCTTAAATATACAAAAATCAGTGAGGTGAATTTAGGTCAAATTCAGGCGAGATTCCTTTCTTTTCTGCTTGCAGCTTACTTTAAAAAAAAAAAAAAACAAGATGGCAAGAACTAAAAGTAATTTATAGTTTTCTTTTTCATATTTCTATGAAGTATTTATGACTTCATAGTCTTGATGCATGCTTTGAAATTATAATCTTCTTCTTCTGTCAGAAATTGCTTCAGAGACTGTCCCTGAGTGAGTAAATTGCATCGTAATGACTGAACTGTTTATGGAGTCTGTCTGAAAGTTTTCAACCAAGGTCTACATTTTCAAATGTATTGAAACCATTAATAAGGGAACTTGTTCCATGTGTCTTTGCCCTCTGCTATTGCTCTTTCTATCCCTCTCTCCTTCTCTATGGTATTCTTTCTCTCTATCTCGCTCTCTCTCTCTCTCTCACTCACACACACACAAAGATAGAGAGGGAGAGAGAGAGAATGAGAGGGAGAGAGAGTGAGAGAGAGTATACCACAGACGTACAGAGCTAGGGAGAGAAGGGGGAAGAGAGAAGAAGGGAGAGAGATGCAATCAATAGATGGATACATTACAAAATAGCATGGGATTCACCGGGCATGCGTATTTATGCGCACAATTCTAGTCAGACACCACGAGTTTAAACCGGAGAGACAAAACAACCTTCCCTCTCTACTTTTTCTTTTCTTCTACAACTAGAGAGCATCAGAGAAAACTTCACATAGTCTAATCAAATTTCTAATTTCACATAGTCTAACCAACATGACAAATTAAAAAAAAAAAAAAAAAAAAACACTCACACACAGTATCTTTCCCTCCGTACTCGCACAATACAAAATTCAGATTTAATTTAACGTAAGCCAATCATAAAGGCTAGGGGGCTGGTGGTGTCAGCGGTGCGGGGGTGGGGTGGTTGGGAAGGGGGTGGGCTTATTCGGGGGAAGAGAAGAGACCCCCGCTAAAGCCTAAAACACTTAATGAAAAGTGAACATGAGTGGCTCTAGTCCCAGCAGGAAGTCCCACAGACATGACACGTTCAGAGCCAAAACAAGGGAGCTAAATTAGGGCGCAGTTCCGGTCTGACGGTCAAGGCCGCAACCTTCCCCAAGGAATAATGAGCCAGGCAATAGTTGGGGCCTCGTTCGTCGGCCCCGGCAACAGTGCCCGGGTGCTGATTGCCGCTTCAGACGTGCTAAACTGACAGATTCAGGTGACCGCACGATGAACCGTACACTTGGCACAGGGAAGGCGAAATATTTGCAGCTGAGCAAAAGGGTTGGGTCCAATCACTTGTTTTGTGTATGTTTTTTTTTTTTCCTCTCTCTCTCTCTTTCTTTTTTTTTCAACAGGCTGGTTGGTTAAGTTCGATCAGTTCAACTGTGCATGTTTGCCTCATTTCGAAGTAAGAATATTGTTCCCAAAAAAGAAAAAGAAAGAAAAAAAAAAAAGAATTTGGAGGGCAGGCTTGTTATTTTTTTTTACTTCAAAGGCTTGAAGAAGTTAACAAAACAGTATGCAGAATGAGCATTAGCGTGACTGGGATGAGTTGGAGTGCGCCTACCGTAAAAATTGCTCATTTAGGAGTTCTGTCTATTTTATGTGGGCTGTTCTTTCACACATTCAGTTGGTTTGTGCTATCTGAAGTGGTTCTTGCATCATTTAAGCCCAGTTCTTTTAGGTAACTTGGGTAATTCTAGTTGCCCAAAACGAGTAACTCGAACATCTTTGATAAATCTGTTATTTAATGATGATAATATGACCATAACATCATTGGTCAAAATGAGTATGCTAATTTATGTGAATACAGTTTAAACTAACATACACAAACTGGCATTGGTGCCCAGATCTCAAATAAAAAAAACTGAAACTGCAAATTAATATGGCTCCCGGACAAATCGCTGTAATTGGGGGCTAGCTCACTTTTTCTCAGATCTTGTGACAAAACAGCTGGTAATGTAATGATAAGAGCAAGACGGATATAGATATTGATTCAAAAAGTCAAAGAAATAATATTCAAGTTCCAAAGTAAGAGACAGCTATAGCACACAGAGACTCAACTCACACACACACACACACTGACCCTAAATATAAACCTGAGACCTAGTCCGCGAGATGGTTAGCTTCAGTGAGAGAATTTTCAGAGCTCCTCTGCTTGCTTGAGTTACTGTTTCTCTCCCCTCCCCCGCCCTATCCCAGTCTCCTTTGCAACACTCCCTGGCATCCTGCCACATCCTGGACACAGACTAAAAGAATCCTCCAATCTGAACCTTACATCTACCCACAGACGGCTCATCGCAAGCTATGGACAGGGACCTGTGCTACTCTCTAAAGGCATAATGTGGTCACTTTTAAAGCGAGACAGATTTGGGTTACTTAAATTAATCTTACAGAGATGTCCTTTTTATATTCCCTCAAGGAATTTAATAAAATCCAATATCACTGGATGATATTCGGTGAAATAAGGCAATAAACTCACTCTAAGACTTAGGAAAATAATCACTCCTAAGTCATCTTTTGGCATATTAGCGTGTCAAAGATTTGTTGAAATTTGGCTGCGCTGGCAATTGCCACTGTGACATCACGTGGATATTATCTTTTACATTCAAATCAACATGCAGTATTTCTGCATGAACCACCATCAGCTAAACAAACAAGACAGACGGGATGGTTTAGGCTTCGGGTGAAAATGAGCCTCTGTATCACACAATGTCATGAAACACCGGTCTCTATTATGGCGCAACAGTGACACCTGGCGGTAAGATTAATTACTTCACTTGCAGCGGGCCCCTTACTTTTTGGTGTGCACTGATCCTTACGAATGATATGTGACAGTTCAATTGTGAAGCAGGCGCCTCAGCATATACAATCAGCCACATACCAATTACTAAACCTCGTGCACATCCGTGAGCATGCCATAATGAAAAAATAATGAAAACTATCATGGGAGTTTCTGATTAAAAGGTGTAATTGTGCTAGAAGGAGCTGTCCAACTTTCAAGTCTCAGTTTTTAGTCTTTTATTTCTTTTGGGTTATATAAATTTGACGTTTCTGTTGGCTTGAATAGCATTAAACAACAACTAAAAAAAGGGGGGGGGGGGGGGGGGGTTTAAAAATCGCTTTCAAGTGCGGAACATTAGTTTGAAAATCTCTTTACTGAGCAGAGTTTGGCATGCTACTCTGTGTTTTCTGTGAAAAAAAAAAAGCTTTTTTTCTCCCCCATCAATTAGAGCTACTCAGGCATTCCACCTCCTCAGCGTCATCGGTATAGGACTGACAAGTTGTTCTTGGACCTGGTGGTCGTGGTACTAAATCTCAGGTCCTTGGCATAATATGTCTACATTAAATAAAAGATTAAATAAATTTAGACCTGAAAATGGTAGATGGTAGATGAGATTGAATACCAAAGCAAACATGCAGACGATAACAGATCCCTGAAAAAAATTTTTTTTTAAAAAAATCACTCCAGGAGACTTGTGGCTTAGAGTATGTGGCGGAGTCTGGAAATTTCTCTTATCCTGAACGAATCTGTGAATGAAATAAAGACAGAGCGAGATGGACTATCTGGCAATAAAAGAAGTAGTTTAAGAACCAGACAGATGTGGGTTCCAGGATGAAGGCATAAAGGTTCCCAGCCATCGTGGCCCTAAACGAGGCACTTAACCCCCAAGGTCTAGCTTTTAGGCTGGATGAGATCAAAAGTGATCAAAAACAAACTAAACTAAACCAAAGAACTTCTTAAAGAGTTGAGAAACACCTTAAAGCACAGTTGCCGAGCAACGTACAAATTAATTCTCTCGCAGGAGTCCTATCCTACAGCATTCCGGTTCTCATATGTGAAAAAATCATTAAAAAAAACCAAGACATTTTTAGACAACCTGTGATTCCTAATGATGTGTAGTCTGAAAGCTTGACTGTTACCTCAAGCCTCACTTTAATGAGCCAGAAATAACAACCCAGTATGTGCTTCTGCCTTCACAACCCAAACCCAGTATTTGCTCAAGAACTAAATATATGCAGGTTTCTGGTTCCGAATCCTTGCTAAAAATCCCTCATGGAGCAGCCAGAGATGTTGATTTAGTACTGAAGGATCACTGGTTCTAATGTCTGTGCACCTCCTCTGGTTGTTGTCATTGCACCCATGAATCAGGCACTTAACCCTAAGTTCCTCCAGGGCTGATGAAACATAGGCTACAGCTCCCCTGTCTCTTGTACCCTCATCCCCAGCATGGCAGCCCTGATGAAAAGCAGAGTGTATTCAGTGACAGTCCCGTAGCTCAATGAAGAATCAAAGACTGTTTTTAAAAAGCAAGTGCGTTCAAACGTTCGTGGTCCCTGAATTAATCAATACATTAGCCTTTAATCGTGCTTAGGGCCACATCACGTCACCCACGATTTTGACAAAGAGTATTATGAGATCTCAGTGAATTTTAAAGAGGGGTAATCCCTCGGGGGAGGGTATGTTTGGCAGGAACTTCAATGACAAAGACAGCTCAACTTGCTGATGTTTCAAGAGGAACCGCGGTTAAGGTCACTTCGGCGCGGAAGCCTTGGGGGGAGTAAAGGTATCGTCGACTAGGATCAACTTTGGTCAAAAGCGTATACTCTCTGAGCATGATGTTTGTGTGTTGGCTCAAGAAGCAAAGAATAACAGACAAGTCACTACTGAACCAGCTGACTGCAAATATTAAGCTAGGCCACAAGCAGGCGGTTTCATCCAGAACTTTCCATTGAGAACCTAACAGAGGTGTAATATGGTTGGGTTGGAGTGAATAAACCTCTTTTTTTTCTACACCTAAAAAATGCCCCCTTGAGAACAAAGTGGTGCAAAACAACACAGACAGGAGTCTGCTGAGCAGTGGTTAAAAAAAACAACAAAAAAACCTCATATGGTCAAATGACTCATCATTCATTCTCCACAAGAAGACAACTATACGTGGAGCTGATGCCAAAGGAAGGGAATCCTAAAACAACGCTCCAGTCCCCTTCATTCCACGCTGCGGCATTTTTATCCCGACAAGAGTGGCCCTGTCCGAGATGGTAACGCGTCCGTCCCAGTGGTGGCTGAATGGTTTTACTGGTTTTTATGAGCACGAAAATAACATAAAATAGATGCCACTGGCTGTGTCAGTCACCGGATCTCGGCTTTACTGGGTCTTCATAGGAAACTGTGGAGTGGCATCTTTCCACGACCATATACGATCCCCACAATGCAAAATTGTAGAATTTCCCATGGAAGCATCCCAGATATTTGTAAAAAATTATGCAAAGGCACACTCAAGTTGATCTGGTGGTTTAGGGTCATCCACCACCCTATTAAGACAACTTCCACTGATGTTTCATTTTTTCCCTTTATTTTAGCAGATCCCTGTATGTTTTAAGCTGCTCCAATAGGCATATATATATTTATATATATGCAATGTTGTTCATGAAATGTCGTTCATGAACTGAGTGTTGTCTCAGTAAAACATCTGGTTCCCAATTCACTCCTGCAGTTTTATTAGTTAATAAGCAATCAGCAGGTACACTCCCATATCCTGACATGAATAAACAGCCTGAGGTATAGCCTATCGCTGCTTCTATTTTGACAGGGCCCTACAGTACAGCTCACAGTAAGTTTGTCCTCTCAAGATATGAAGGAACTAATTCATCTGGTTTCAAAGTTTGTTTGTTTTTTTTTTTTCATTCACATTGCTTTATCTAATCAAAGGTTTGGTAATTAGCTGATGACTTGACTCCCGCGCCCTGGAGCAGAGAGAGAACTGAAGCGTGCAGTGCGAGAGAGAGGTTAGGAAACGCTAACTTAGGCCACGCTTGTTGAAAACACAAACTTTTCATAAATCCTGAGTCTTTTCCAAAAAAAACAAACAAACAAACAAATAAATAAAATCCAGAAGTTGATATCTCTGAGTTGTATCAATAACCAATGTGTTTACAATCATCTCTTCTCAAGCAGGCTACGTTATGAAGGACAGGATCTGCCTGGAGACACACGCACGTGCTCTTGCTCTTGCTCTTACCGAAAAATCATAAATAAACCAACTGAAAAAGAAAAAAACTTCATCAGGATGAAGAACAGTAACCTTGGGCTTGGTGGTCCCCGAACACCAAAAAAAAAAAAAAAAAAATACAGTCCGCTGGTATGAGCGCCAACACTAGCCGCAGTGAAGCAAGTCTGTTGGAGAGTAAGGTGAACACAGAACTTTATCTGTTGGTAAGCTTGTGTGTAGTGTAAACACCACCAAAGGTAGCTTCTGCACAGGGCTAACACTGTTTGAGAATTTACTTTGTGGATGAAATGAGGGCAGAAAGTAACACTTGGAAAGAGTAACAGATTGCAAAAACCGTTTTTGGCTTTTAGCCTCCTTCTTCATTTTTTTTGCACCATGGTTTGAGGATTTTAAAATAATGCACCATGGGCCAATGATGCAGGAGACACACAACAACCTTCAGAGAGCAAGTGAGTCAATAAAATGACTTCACGTTTTACACAAATTTAAATATTTGTTACAAGACAGACAGTTAAAATAAAATCTGCTTAATGTCTTATTTCAGAGTACATTCTGAAAATCTCAGTTGAATAAATTCTAAATAAATATATGCCTTCCTTAAGTGCGGCTCAGTTTTTGTATTTTGGTGCAAACCTCAAGAGGAAAATGCAATAAAGCAGTATGTCGACTGAATAAAGAAATCCGCCGAAACGTTTCAATATTGTGTTGATTGGCATGCAGAGAGAGGATTCGAATGTGGTTATTTAGAATGTGAGGCAGGTGCAAGACCACTGCAACTTGATATGTACCCGGTAGAAGGCGCTGTTTACTGCCTTGACAGGTTAGTTCAGAACATTACAACATCTGTAGACTTAAATTTCATTGATGTGAAAGACTTGAACGAAATGTGAATGTGGCATGTCTCGTCTTAACCCAAGTGAAAACGACAGAATTGAGGACTACAGTTACGGTTATGATAATCGTTCATATTTTATCTGTGGAGAGGGCTGTGTGCGTCTACTCGGTACAGCAGCGAAGTGAGGGAGCCTAAAACAGTCATTCCATGAGCGACGTTACTGTATCTCGTTACCAAGCTAAAAAGTTGTAAAGTAGAAGTGATAGCCTATGTGCATTAGAGCAACAGACTATTTAGTAAGAAATTATCCAATATAGATCGACAGTTGTCTCGAGAAATTCAAAGAAACAAGAGTAGATTCGGTATACACTGGCTATTGTTGTCATTGCTTACCGTATATCTTCGTTATTTGACATAAAAATGCATCAGTTGCGCATATGAAATAAGAAATAAACCTACTGGTACAAACGTCGAATCTTAATCGATCGAGCGCTTTCGTGTACTGGTGTTAAAACTTACTTTGGAGTAATGTCTCTGTTGACGGTGCATGTCTACAACATGCTGTAGTGTTTTGTGAGGATGATAGTCACCACGGTGATGCTTGATTACCATAGATGTAAACTAACTAGATCTTTACATGGACATGCCTTGCTTATCTCTTTACATATCAAACCCATTGTTTATAGATGACTCAGAGTCATATGGATCAAAGGGTATAAATTCTGAAGAACTGACTGAATGAATAATGGCAGAGGGCCAAGGCCGATTAACAAAACACTTTGTGGTCTAGGAATATTTACATCTATAGTACAACCGCTCTTTTTCAAATGATGTCCTTCTTGAACACAAA
The DNA here is from genome assembly GCF_902362185.1 of Chanos chanos. Lineage (NCBI taxonomy): Eukaryota > Metazoa > Chordata > Actinopteri > Gonorynchiformes > Chanidae > Chanos > Chanos chanos. The sequence continues at coordinate 6,084,474 of NC_044508.1, read as the reverse complement.
AAAATAAAACAACAAAGTAGCTCTTGATATCATCAGACGTTTTGTAATGTAGTATTTAAATTGCACAATTTTATTATAAATTCACTTGCGGGAAATCTTGATACTCCGTTGTAGCTCCGCCTGTTTCTTTTAACTGTTTGCCACTTGTGCAGTTAGGACCTTCTGTGTCAGGAGTTTATATTTCCGGATTTTAACACGTGAACGTAGAGCAGAAAGCGGCGGCAGATGGTGCCCCGCAGCGCTTTCAATGAACGACGTATTCCCACCCTAGAGGTTAAAGAGATTTAGAGCACCACCATGTGGTGGTGCATTTGAAACATCGTGCTGCGTTATGTATGTTTAAATCGGTCTTGTTCATGAGCGCACTTGCGGCGTAGAGAGAGCGCGAGAGACTGAACAGGTCGAACATTATCTCGTCTCATTTGCTTGACTCACCTGAAACACTATATCACTTTTTTTTATTCCTTTCCTGATTAAGAGGAATAAATGCGCTAGATCCAGAAAGGCCATTAGGTCCTCTGAAAGGAGAAGCAAAATCAATTCTCTTGACGCTGTGTCAGGGGGATCGGCACATTAGATAGTGACTTGCGCATCTTAAGTGCCTCTTAAGTCATCTGACACTGATTGCATGATGCAGACACTGATTTGGTAGGTGTTGGGTTGCGTTCACTGGCAGACGCAAAGGGTGTACTTACGGTCTAGTGTCTGTGAGTGCTTCTCAAGGTAAACCACTTGCGCTTAATTTTTGCTAAGGAAAGTTGCGTTCCTCAATAAATGCGGCATCTGTCAGTCAGGATATCGTATGCCTTGTTAGGAAATGTGTCTGATGTTCATCAACCCACTCCTGCTTTGAGCTCTGTGTGTGTGTGTGTGTGTGTGTAATAAATAGTTGGAAAGTAATTTAATCTACTGCACAAATTTGGTTAAGCCCACAGACTTTTTTATAGATTTGAGTTTAATATGCAACTGTCTCTCAGTTACGTTCTTGAAGTAAATGAAAACCATAATGTTGAGAAGTGTGTGTATGTAAACTTTAAAGCAATTGTTCATTTTCCAACAGATTGAATGGGTTTTACTTCTGATGAAAGAATAATACGATTCTGGGGTTTTACGTCTGATGAAAGAATAATAAGATTTCTGGTCTCGTTATCAGTCTCTTGAGAAGATGTGAAATTCCCTTCTGTTCATGTGCTGTGATGTTGCTGCAGACTGTGTATCCAAGTACAACGCACTCCTTTTAGGAACCATGAGAGAAAATGAATTGTTCCAGGGAGAGAGAGAGAGAGAGAGAGAGAGAGAGAGTGAGTAAATCAATCATTACAGAGACAATGAAATGCTCTAAAGGAATCTTAGGTGGCCCGTTTCTGGAACACGCGCAGCAGCATTTGGGAACTTGACTAACATATTCTCGTATGGCATCAAGCCGTTTATGGAACAAATAAAGAGTCATATGGAATTTATCGGGACAATCGTTTTATGTCACTCGGCCGATATTGTAAATTACTTTTCAACTATTTATTAGACTCTGTTTTTTGTTAAGGTCTTTAAATATTGTCATGAAATTTGGATTGGACTGGAACGTCATGAGTAAATAGAGACAACATTAGTTACAGCATTGCCAAACCGATTTCGAATTAAACCTGAATAAATTTCAAACACATGACATTTGCGTCATATTTCAGCTTATGTGGCAAATGCATTGGCATGTGCACAATAACTTTACACGAAATTCACTTTTAACCAGCACGTTGCATCGTAGTATGGTACCACAGACCTCGAACAAATACTAAGTAATAAACTGGATTATTCGTCCAGCTCTCGTCTGGCTCAGCTGAACTCCATGTTCACGGGCACATCAGATGCGAGTTCTTTCAGAGACTTCTATGTGCCATCGTTTACATTTAACTCAGGATGCGGTTTAAACATTGTGCACTTTCCCAGAAAGCTCACAGGTTATGTCAACACGATGTTGCTCCTGCTCTGACGTGTGTATAGACCGTTGTTCGGCGTCGTTGATGGGTAGCGTACCAGCACAGATGGACTGAAAAAGTCGGGGAAGACTTGCAGATTTAGTGTTTTACGTATCACAGTGTTCCAAAGCAATGAAACTTCAGCTGTCGTGAGAAACCTTGAGGCAACAATAACTTCAAAAGGACAGATTTCTAGTTTAAAATGCTGACATTAAAGTTTCTATAGCTAGAGACAATGGGAGTGTTCAGGCCAAGATTTTGAAATAGCCAAAGCTTCGCCTCTTAGACTGGATATTTTTGCAGCTAAGGATGCTAGCTACTCAAGTCTTGAAACCCAGCTATCACAGCCAAAGGAATATGTCAAACCCCCTTTAGATATAATTTTTTTTTTTAAGGGCAGACGGTGTTTAGGTAAAGGAATTTATAAATTAGTGTCTGAAACCGTGGGATAACCATAGCATGCCTTTGAAATATACAGTCTTTTATTTCCTGTGCAGACTGAACCAAGTCTACACCATGACAAAATGTAAGCAAGAGCGTGAGAAGTCCTGTGAGAACACATTCGTGCTCCTTCGCTGCGGTTATTGTGTGTCATTTCCATGTGTAAGATCGGCTTTCTCCACCTTTGCCCAACTCCAAACTTAACCAGTATAAAGTAAACATTGTTACTGACCTCTGATCAGTTCTTTGGGATATTATATATCTGCTTCTACAGAAAAAGTTCCTTCTTACTGACTCCCTGCACACTCCCCTGCTGGGCTTCTGCCCACACACAGATGCTTCCCTACTTTGATTGACAGGTCAAGGTCAAGGTTTAGGGCTGTATTGTTCAAGAGATTGGGATGTGATGCTTAACAAAAAAAAAAAAGAAAAGAAAAAAAAGAAAGAAAGGGATGGGGGATTCTTTCATGCACTATGTGGTACTATTGGTTTTCCTATTCCTCTTTCTGTTCACTAAATAAATAAATACATAAATAAATAAATGAATAAGGATCAGTTGAAAATGCTTGGTTTTTATAATGCTAAATTGTATTCATATTTAATATAGAATATCAAAACAATACATTCATTCTTAGCATTTAGAAGCCTTGTGAAGGCAAAACAGTTTAGCACAAAGGTCGGCCACCACAGAAGGAACATTAGACTCATCTCATCATTAAGATTCCCTCACTAAGTAACTTCAGAGTGGGGTTTTTCTTCTTCACTACTTTTGTGAAATAGTCAACCAGATCCCCTTCTCTGTTTGTGTTGCCGGGTCTCTGAACTGTGTGACTTGGGATGCTGAACTCCCCCTCTCTCTCTCTCTCTCTCTCTCTCTCTCTCTCTCTCTCTATATTGTGATTGTCGTTTATGCAAAACACCTCTCTCCATTCCCAGGACTTGGGTACAATGAGGCAATAGCTTGCTCTGAATGGTTTCAATACACTCCAGGACCATAGACACAAGACGGCTGAAAAGGAGACATCACACAAAGTGAAAATCGAGACTGAGGCAGCTGCATCCAAAAAAAACTGGATAGTGCAAAGTGCAATAAAAACAATCAATAGTGATAGGATTTTGCTCTGTATGTTCAGTATTTGTAAGGACGATGTTCAGTATTTGTAAGGACGATATCAACAGCTTAGAGTCTTCGTCAGCCTACAATAGCCATTCATGAAGGCAGAATGCTGAAACGAATGAATGCAAACTCATGAGTGACACAGTGAATTGAGAAAGGTTGCCTGCACGTTTTAGAGAACTAGATTGTTTCACCGATTGAGTAGACTAAAATCGATTTTTACCGATGAGAAGGCCTTTGTTTTAAATTCTTGAGTGGTCATTCTAAAAGGAAGAGTCGAAACCGCACAGCTAATGTTTGTCTTTGTGGTGACCATCGCATTGCAACTTTATTTTCTCTAAAACAACATAGTTGCAGTTGCAAATTTCGATCCTTAAATTAGCAGTTTTGTTTACAGCTGGTGTTCTGTCAACATTCTAATTATACACCATCTAATCTGCTGGAACGCCCTGTACTTAGCTTTTCAGAACATCATATTATAACAACGTAACAAGTCATATTGCTCAATTTCCCTCCTGATGGTTATTAGCGGTTATGGTTTTGATGGTACATTATTAAGTGTATGTCTTTGATCGTTTTAATCTTTGACAGGCAGTGCATGTGTGTGTGTGTGTGCACTGTGTTGTTCAGGACTGAGACCTGCAATGAGTGAGCCGGGGAAAGGGTCTGCATTCCAAAGCCTGAGCTTAGCTGGCTCATTTAAGTGGGGTGTGTGTCTCTGTGTGTGTGTGTGTGTGTATGTGTGTGTGTGTGTGTCTGTGTGTGTGTGTGTGTGTGTGTGTAGAGCAAGGAGAGGAGAAGGGAAGGGGGGGGGGGGATGAAGTGCGACAGGCTGCCTCACAGCTAATTAGTTCAGCTCTTGACAAAGGTGGGCTGGATACACAGAGGGAGCCCCCACCCCACCCCACCCCCTGGGGTGGGGGCTTTGCACAGGGCTCTCTGATTTTAACTGGGGGCAGCGAAAAAGTTGAGTAAAAAAAAAAAAGAGAGAGAGAGGACCTCCTTCCATTTGTTTGGTGTGGGACCGAGTCGGTGTGGGAAAGGCGCTGGCTTGCGATCTGGAGCATGCCAGAGCATGTGAGTTAGCGGGAGAGTGCCAGACATCAGAACCTTCCCAGGACATTTGGGAATTTTTCTGCTCAGGACGATGTTGGACCCATACTGGGACGATGACAGAGCGTTCAAAGACTGTGAGTAAAAACCGGTATCTTACACTGAACACGGCTCACTTAACACATAAGACAAGTAAAGAGCATGTGTAAGAATCTGGGGACTCACTGACTTTTGTGATGTCACCTGTTTTCAAAGCAATGTGTAGAAAATGAATACTCAACTGCTCAGTTTGGGAACATGAACCAAGTGGCAAGAAATGTCCTTTAATTCAATAAATATGTGTAAATTCAATGAACTAATACGGTTAAATGAACATGGGGGACCAGTATGTATTTTAAGTTTGTTGTATGTGCGTAAATGCACATCTATTAGCAGCTGATGTTTGCAGTGCCTAAAGACTGAAGTATTCAGTTAATCCGGTACCATTTTGGCTTGTTTACAAGCATTCAGATGGAATTGTTCCTCTCCATCAACAGAACCATACATTGTTTCGTCCTTTCTGCATTACCTGGCTTAACTTGAGCAATAAGTCCAATGGCATGAAGCATGATTCAGTGTTGTACTTTTAACTCTTCATGCTCCGCTCAAATAAACCAAAAAAAAAAAAAACAGGTTTCAGTTTCTATATAGTAAAAACAAGCTTGCGTTCCCTCATAGGTTGGCTTCATGAAATAATATACATTGAGTTCCTGTCCACAGTATTATTCCTGACCCTTCTATGCAAGTTATGTTTAACGTGTCTGGGTGCGCCTGATTGAAAAAGACTGCATAAACAGTTGCTGTTGATATGAGAAATATTGAAACCATACTACTTGTGTCCATATCTTTCTCTCTTTCTCTCTCTCTCGCACCCAATCTGACTCTATTCTGTTACAATGTCTGTATGGACAGGTTCTAGTGAACACCTGTGCTCTTGACTGGAAAAACATTTCCCCGTGTTAATGTTGGAACGCATTCAAAAACTGTCATTTTAGTGAACACAAAGGATCAATTGACCAACGGGAGGTAAACATTTTGTTCTGACATCACATCTGTAAGGTGCTACTTCAAACTTTGCAGTTGGGAATAATTTACTTTAAGAGTAAAAATGAAGTAAACGGTTGAAAATTGCCCTTAAAACTAAAAAAAAGAAAAAAAAACTCTTGTCAAACCATTAAAGTACCACTTCTCAACAGCTGTGCTGAATATCAGTGATGTGTGCTCTGTGCATGGAGTATGAAGTGAATGTAAGTTGCATATTTGTCTTACCCTGAAAACCTTTGGATAGGCTGCATAAACATTTCCATATCAGAAAGTTCTGGAATATTACCACAGAGGAATTTAAAAACCATCTCAGACATATTGTTTCTTCTCCCTTGATAATGACTCTGTGGGATAGCTGGCTTTGTGGCAAAAATCTTTTTTTTTTTGGACAATGGTTTTCATTCTCTAACTGAGGCCCAATTTTCATTGGTTGGCATTTCGGTTTTGGGACGCTTCTGATGAAGTAACGACTTCGATAAACTCTGCACTAGGCACGTACCCATCTTGGAGCGTCTGCTAAACATTTCTTATCTGAGCCAATAACTTGCTATGTATCTGTCAAACAGTTTACAAGGAGCGGCTCAGGGCATCTGCTGCCTGCCTGTGAAATTTTGGTCCAAGGTGTATTTATATTGTCTGATTGGAAGACCAGATAAAGTTTTACGCTTCACGAGAAAGGCAAAGCAATTTTAGCCCAAGTAGTATAGAATGTTCCATCTTTGATAACTGAGATTACATAACAGCTTGTAGCAGAAATATTCAGAAGATCCACAAATATGTTCTGTGCGTCCCCCCGTCCAGTGGTTGGTATAGCCCTTCTTTATTCATTAATGTCTTTAAAAACCCAAAAGAAAACAAACGTCATGCTGTACCACATGGTACTGACAGCAGTGTTCACATTGTCTTAGGATTTTCTGATTACTTCTGAATCACATAAGGAACGAATGCCACATTCTTCCATCTTCAAAAAGACTACATAATGAAGAAATTCCTGCCTTGATATGTCCAATAAAGTTCCATTTCTTTTTTTCCATCATCAGTGAATGTTGTTGGAATGCTGCATCAGTTTTGGGAGCAGAAGCAGGTGAACGGAGCGGCGGTTGAACCAGAGAATCTCGTCGTGTACGAATCTATTCCTTCACCCGAACCCCCGTATGTTTGCTACGTCACCTTACCGGGCGGAAGCTGCTTTGGCAACATTAAAGTAAGTAACTAACATTTTTTATATACATATATATATAGAGAGAGAGAGAGAGAGAGAGCGAACTGACAATTAAAATGAATTTGTTTTGTGTTGTTTTGAAGTTTGGTGGTGCAAAGTTGGGTCCTGGCTTTTCTCATGAGGTAATCGCTCTGGGTGTTAACACGTCGATTCAGAGCAGATTTACAGAGATCAACTTTTCATCCCGGTTTCGTTTAGGGCTTTGCATTACTTTCTGTGGCTCCTGTCCTCTTTAAATAAGCCCTGTCAGCAGGATTCCCTCACGTCGTCAGCACAGCAGAGGGTCTTGTGTGAAAACTGGGCGGACAAACAGGTGTTCCTGATTACCCCAAATTACGTGGCGCCCACCGCAAATCAGTCTGAGACGTTCTCTTTCAGCACATATGGAGAGTTCTAGAAGTTGGCCAGGACCTTTTAAAAGAAAAAAAGGAAAAAAAAAAATTGTTTGTTTCAAAGTCAAAGTGAAATAACTGTCTGGAAATGAATGAAATCTGAGGACCTCATCGATCAGAATAAGTATAGATTTGAAAACTGTTGTTGTTGTTGTTGTTGTTGTTGTTGCTGTTGAGTGAGTATTTATTAGTTCTCCTTAAGAACATAGTGTGTCTTTCTCCAAATGTTGCAAAATGACATAACAGCCACTATTGGATGAATAAAGATAGAGTTAGCTCATATCAGTCATTATTCGAGGGAGAAAAAAAAAAAGTTGAAATGTGTTATTTTCTCTTATACTCAAAACCCCCCCCCCAAAAAAACCCCATTTAAATCGGTCTTTTGCAATAGCTTCTCTCATTTAAACACTGCATTATCTAACCCATCCTTTTTACTGTGAATGCGTTTAACACCATGACAGGCTGACACTGCGTTGTCACCGTGGTTCCTGTTTGGAAGGGCTGCTATTTGCAGAGTGCTCAGGCCAGCTGCTGCCCTCTAACACACCAGGACGTTTGCCACTGCCACTGGGAGCTCTATGAATGGCTTTCTGTGTCTTTGATCAATGAAGGCCCTCTACACTGTTTGAGGGGGCTTACATTTTCTTTGCCTGTGGAAGGGGGTCTTTTATTTGGACTCATTTAATCCGCCCAACACAGCCTAGTAACTCCATAGAGAGGCATTTTCCTCATAGTTTCTCTCAGTTCAAAGAAATGCTACTACTTAAAGTCTCAGAATTCCCTCCCTCCTCATCTTTCTCTCTTTCTTTTTTCTCTCTCTCTTTCATAGACACACACACACACACACACACTCACACACACACACTCACACATGCCTCTCATATAGTTAGGCTATTTTACTTGTGTGTGTGTGTGTGTGTGTGTGTGTGTGTGTTTTAACATGTGTCAGATCAGCTTTAATCCCAGATTGCTCATCAACTGGATGATTGTGGCTCAGGGTTTGGATTTGCCCCACCTCTCCACATCCAAATGCTCTGATTTAATAATCCCATAATTTGGTTGGTATTCGCTACAGAGAATGGAATCATTTCACTGTGGCTCAGTTTTTGTGTATAATGTATTATTTGGAAGAACTAAATGAGTTTTGACTGTGCACGTGGAAGAAACAGAACATCCGTGATTCAGCACCTATCGTAGAATGACAACACACAAACACCAAGCATTTCTAAAAACTATGTTAAACCTGAACTCCCTGCCTTCATGTGGACAATTGCATTTACTTCCTCTCTCTCTCTCTGTCTCTCTGTCTATCTGTCTGACAGTGCTGTTACACTAAGGCAGAGGCTAGATTCAGCACCTATCTTAGACTGACAACACACAAACACCAAGCATTTCAAAAAACTATGTTAAACCTGAACTCCCTTCTTTCGTGTGGACAATTGCATTTACTTCCTCTCTCTCTCTCTCTCTCTCTCTCTCTCTCTCTCTCTCTCTCTCTGTCTGTCTCTCTGTCTGTCTGTCTGTCTGACAGTACTGTTACACTAAGGCAGAGGCTAGACGTGATGCTGCTCGCATTGCTCTGATGAACTCCACATTTAACGAGCTTCCGTGTCGGAGGATCACGGCAGAGTTCATTCAGCGAAGCGTGGAGGACGCTGTCACCAGCACCAGCGTGAGTCTCACCCACAGCCAGAAGCTATTCAGTCATTCAGACAAACACTGATTGTACCTATATGTTCTCCTGGGTTCCACTCAGGCTTCTAGAACCTTCTATATTTAGAGGCTGAGTCGTTTTAGACACCAAGAAGAATGGCTGACAATACCAAAAAGGGGAGTTTGTTTCCCTCTCGCAGTGCAATAACTGTCTTTGGAAAGTCGAGGCTCGTTTGGGCCACCCAGAAGGGGAGTGTGTACAGTCTTGTTGGGAGGGTCATAAAATCACGCCCACTCCACTTTGCTCTGTACCGACGCATAACCTATGATTAATTGGGGTCGTTCCAAAAAGACAAAGACGTCATGTCTCCTGGCATCTTGTGAGCTGAGTTTTTTTCACTCTGTGCAGGAGTCATTTAGTGTGTGTGTGGCCTCTCCTCACTCGAATGTCATTTCTCATGTGTGGTGCCCCCCCCCCTTTTCTTTTTGTTTCCCATCAATGACTACATGAACAAAGTAAATGGCAGCTAACAAGACTCAGGCCTACCACAGGATTTTGGATGACCTGCGCCAAGTGGTTGTTGTTCTTCCTGAGCTAGTGTGTGTGTGTGTCTGTGCGTGTGTGTGTGTGTGTGTCTGTCTGTCTGTCTGTCTGTCTGCCTGCCGGTCTGTGTATGTGTGTGTGTGGGGGTGTGTGTGTGTCTGTGTGTGTTCGTGGTTTTTTTTTCTCACAGGGAAGCCTTGAGGATGCTTCTGATCCCAGCACAAGCATCGGCGCCTACTGTCTCATGCTGGAGTCTAACTCTGGCAAAACAATGCTGGAATTTCAGGTAAGAAGTAAACAGTGTAGGGCTTTGAACGCAAGTCACTTTTGATCATCTGAGATCAGCGTGGTATTACTGCTCAGTCAAATGCCATCGCTATCAGTCAAACGCTGTCTTCAGGGAGCGGCACTATTCCCCTCCAGAGAAAACAGTCAAACCTGACTCTCCTGATGCTTCTGTTGTCCTGTGCCCATTTACTTCTATGATATTTTATGATTATCTGCCACTCTTTGGCAGGTATTACTCAGCATTTACGTTTGGTTAACTTTCTGTTGAAGGGTACACAATAACTTTAAAATGATGATGATGAAAAGAGAGAGTGTGTTGTTATGGCGGAAGTATACTTGTTTTTTTGGGGGGTTTTTTGATAATTGTTCACAGCATCCCAGTCATTAGCACTGCATCTTTGCTGGCACTTTCGCAGTCCCTGTTGATTAGAACCGTTTCTACCTGAATCTGAGTCTCTAGTGCACTGTATGACTTCCTGCAACTTTTCTTTCATTAGCATCTGTTCTAATACTGAACCCAGCTGTGGCCCTTCCAACACAGCCAGATCCTTAATGACTACATACTTAGATTGTATTTTGCCTCATTTGGAAGTTGCTTTGGATAAAAGCGCCTGCCAAATTATTCGATGTAAAATATGAAATGTATTGACAATATCGTAGATCAGTGCTGCACCTGCATGTGAAATCTTAACTGGTCTTTTCTTGTATCAGGCTGTTGCTTCAATGATTAATGACTACTACTCCTGTCACCACAATGCAAAAAGTATTGATGGTCCTTGAAGTTGCTATAAATCTCTCTTACTCCCTTTGGCCATGGACACTGCACTGCTGAAGAAAGCAAATGCCCCGAAATGGCTTAAGAGGTGTTTCAGCGCGGTACTTCTGTTTCTCCCAGAGCACATTTCAGCACAGTGGCTTTGAAAAACAGCAAATGTGTGTACACTGGTTACAATAGCTTTGGCTACATTTTTTTTTTCAAAAAGTTATAATACTTCTTGAGTTGAATTTTCAGTGTTTTTTCTTCCTTTCTTTTTTTTTTTTTTTTTTTTTTTTGCTCTGTTGAGGGAGTGCGTCTGTGTTTCAGTGCCGTATTCCAAATACAGTTTTGTGCATTTGAGCTTATGAAAACAAAAAGAATGAAGTAAAAGTTATTTTTTACAATGTTCTCCTGCAATTACTTCTTTACTAGATTTTCATGAGAAGCTTAATGGAGACGGAGAATGTAGTTTCAGTTTACTTACAAGCATAGAGTAAGATCCATGGATATTTTCCAAAATACACACAAGTAGTGCTGGAGAGAAATCTTCCATATGTCATGAAAACCAAGAAATGTTTTACATGCTCTTGTTACTTGGTACCTCATGGAGTTGTAAGCCCCCCTGAACGCTAACATAATGTCTGTATTAATCTTCATTATTAAATCAATTTAAAGATGAGAATTAATGCTAAACCAACAAGTGCTTTGTTTAAACAGTGCACCACAAATGTGCTAAGTAAGACCAGGAACGCATGGTCCAAGACCAACTCTACTGGAATAGCTCTACTGGGGATATCTCCAAGTTTGTACATCTGAACTTAATTACACGCAATCTATCGGTGTAGTCTTCCAGTGAGACAAACAAGGAAACAAAGGGAATGACAGCATGACACCCAGCTGTAATTGTTAAACGGAAAAACTGATCGCCCCTCCATTACTTCAGCTATTAGTGAAGTTATTCTCTCTCTCTCTCTCTCTCTCTCTCGGCTGCCCACCCTCTCTTTCCATTAAGGAAATAATGACAGTGTTCCAGTTATTGCACTGGAATGGAACACTGAAGGCCCTTCGAGAAAGAAGATGTAGTCGCCAGGTCAGTCTGCCTGCAGCTATATGTGTGCTGTTTACTGGACAAATTCCCTTTCTGTTTATTTGTTTTTATTACGTGATTCACCCTCATGCCATCATAACTATCTGTCTGTACTGAACAGTGAAATACTACTGGAAATACTACTGTAGTCTAAGATCCATCATCAAAAGGAAATCTGAGACCAAATCCCTTATCTATTTTGTGAAACTATCCAAGTATATCCATGCACATATATCCCATGTATATGCAAATAAAATCTAATGTCTGATTTTCCACGTTCTCATCAACAGAACGTCATCAGTTACTACTCTCAGAGGCGCTTGGACGAGTGCATCCGTTGTCACATGGCTTTGGACTGGATGGTGAGAGAGCGAAACAACCCCGGTGTGCTGTCCCAGGAGCTACAGCTCGCCTTAAAGGAGCTGAGCGACGCCAGACAAGCTGGCAGAGAGCTGCGTTTCTACAAGGAAAAAGCCGAAATTCTCAGCCTCGCGTTAAGCCAGTCGTCGGTCAGAGATCAGCACGAGTTTAGCCAAGAATCGACATCGGGGATCCAAGCCCCGCTTGGGCTGGATTACCTGGGACATTGTAGTGAACGGTGCCTTGAAGATTAGACTGCTGAAATAGACGTGAGACTCATTTGTTTATGTCAAATTATAAATGACAGAATGTTGTGGTGGGGTTTTTTTTGGGGGGTTTTCGGCGGCTAAATCATATATCATTTAAAATTATGGACTTAAAAGGAGGACTACTCACCTGTTCACACAAAGGGGATTTGGATCCTTTTTTTTTTTAAGAGGTTCAAGGAGTATTTTCTATTGTCATATAACTTTAATAAGCTTTAGTTTTTTTTCAGCTATACTGTGAAAATATAGGAGAGAGTTCCACCCTGTAGAAAACTGGCTCCATAATAGATCTGGTAACATTTACTGTCATGTTTGGAGCTTTTGTATAAACAAATTTTTTGAGACATATTGTTCTGATGTTTTTCTTTCAAACTTTTACACAACTTTCTGGAGATGCATTTTTAAAAAGATGCTGCATTAGGCATGGAAATTTGCGTACAATAACATTCTACGAAGCCCATTGTATATCATTTGTAAAAACAGTTTGAAAGGGAATATTTGAGAAATGCCTTGCTTTTTGATGAAGCTGTCAGCTTAACTTTTCTAGTAAGTTACACTGCTTCAATAAACCCGTGCCTACCAATAGTCCAGTCCAGTAAGTGTATCAATGCACTTTCATAAGCTGACAAAGTGGGTAAAAAAGCTGCACATCCTGCCTTAAAGTCCGATAATAAAAGATAGTGCTTAGGTCTGTCTCTTGTGAGAACAAGTGAGAACTGTTTGAACAATATAAAACATGACCCGGATAATACTGCACTTGCAAGATATATGCCCTGCTTTTTTTTTTTTACCACTTAACATTTACAATTGTTTATTCACAGCCATTACCATTCATGACACTTAAAATCAATGTAACTTGGAGTATGTTTTGGAGATGTTATGAAATAAATCGGCATATGTCATTGAAAAAAAATGCCTGAGGTACTGAGAAGTAAGAAGGTAAGAGCTGTAATGACCCTATATGTCCAAAAATGAGCACATGCCCTTTAATAATATTCAGACGAGCGCAGAACTCCATCTTATGTGCTTATTATAACTTGTAGTATGAAGTATTAATACTCCTTGCCACATGGTGGTGCTATATCTGCTGAACTGGTCAATTGTGTCGACCATGGGCTTGGCCCTCCTAAATAATGATCTGATTTATATTTGGCTATGACCTCCACTATGCAGGCTCTGAAAGGCTGTTTTTATTTTATCTTAGAATTTACCACCAGGGGGCAGCAGTTTGGTGCTCAGAGTTTAAGAGGTCCAGTTACCATTGCTGCTCTGTGATCGTGATGTAGTTCCCAAGCGCTGATAGAACAGCAGCAAGTTCTTTCGGTGACTGAACTATCCTCTGAATGAGCACTCATTATGCCCCATGTTTTTGATGAGAAAAATATGGAATTTGACTCCAAACTGTCTTGAATACCCTCTGTAGCACTGTCCCCCAATTCTAAGAACCTGGAGGTCCACAACACTCTATTTCCCTGCTCTTACACACCTACTATTGCTAATCAAATCCTCATTTACCTACACAGATATATTTTGTCAAGTGATTCTTTCCTGAAACCTGTCAATAACTCGCTGGAAATTGTACAGGAGGGAAAGAAGTAAAAATGATGTTTTTATATATGCATTTACGATGTGTATAAAGAAACATTAGCCACTTCAAACAGGTAGCATAATCCACACAAAACAATTGATTATGTACGTTTTTTAAATGGGCAATGTGCATGTTTCCTCACTTGTTAAATACTGCCGAGATTATTACAGGTAACTGCCATGGGTTCCATGGGTTCACGACTAGTGGCTGGTTTTGTTTTGGGTTTTTTTGTGCATACAGTCTGGGCGTATTCTACGTGAAACTATTTCTTTCCCTGGAAAGTTTTTATCAGAGCAAAGATGTGACTATCCCTTTTCAGGGAGCTTCCTAATCTGTTTAAGTCTCCCTAAATAGTGTGTATGTATTTTGTTTTTGTTTTTTTCTGCATTTGTTCAGAATAATAATCATTTTTGGGGGGGCGGGGGGGGGGGGGTGCTTCTTCTATTACAAGACTGGCACACTTGCTCCTCAAGCAATTGCACAAAAAAAAACTAGGCCATAATGGTTCGTGTTTCTCTCAACTTTTTCACACTGTGGTTGCTAGGAAACTGCTGAACCCAAGGCAAGAAACATGAAGTACATGCAGCATAATCGCCTCTGATAAGTGTATGTGTCCTTGTAAAGCACTGTAAGTGGGAATTGATAACATTACATAAGAAGCATTTTGTCTCATTGTGGAAGGTCTCGTGCTTCAAGCATAGACTAGTTTAGTAGGGGCAAAAGAAACGAAAAGTGGTAATCTGTACGACTTTTCTGTTGTTCGATGACCCTTTCAAGAACCGGTATAGACAGCTATCATCAATTACAGAACTTGGAGGTACTTACTCCAACTTTTTAACACGCCAGCTGTGTTCCTGTTTTGCTCAGATGATTACATTTCAAAAGAACAGACGAGGTTTTTAAGTTTCATTGAAAAATGATAGACTGGCAACACAGGGAGAAAAATCTCAGGACAATATTTACGAGTTACGACTCCCTGCATCAGAACTTCTGCTTGGGCTGCCACGTTTAAAGTTCAATCGTGTGGCTTTACTTTTGTGCGGCCCGCCCCGTGAAGTAGGGCTACACCTGACGTACCTTGTCATTTAAGTTACGGCTCAAATCATGAGTGATAACATCCTCGTTATCCGTGAAGACCCGACAAATTAAGTCTCCAGCAACTCGCTCCGCACTTTCTCTGACTCATCAGCACATAATGTATAATTATGCATAAATCATCGAATTACACAACATCCAGGCTTCCGCGAAATTCGTCACTTTCATTCATCCATATTCATAACAAGTCACTGGGCTACTTGATATTTTTCCTTCGTGGAAACGATCTGTGTCATATCGAATAATTAAGGGGGAGGCAAA